>NW_007735425.1:11385-22358 GCF_000696425.1 Galeopterus variegatus | reverse complement strand
GGAGCTAAAAATAAATAAATAAATTCACACACACACACACACACACACACACAAAAAAAAACTGCGGGGGCAGGGGGGAAGAAGACATAACAACTACAGTTCCTTGAAGTTGATACAACAAGCAAACAGAAAGGACATTGTTGGGTGAGGGGGAGGAGAAGGAGGAGGGAGGGAGGTTTTGGTAATGGGCCACAATAATCAACCACATTGTATATCGACAAAATAAAATTAAATAAATAAATAAATAAATTTCTTCAAAGAAGCACTTGGACCCCTGAAGTGAGATTCTTCTGTTATACATCTCATGCCACTCACCACACTTGCAATTTCACATTTACCTGAATGATTGAAAGATTCATGAATGTCTTCTCTACTGGAGTACAGACGTTGTCTTCTTTTGCTCTCCACTCAATTCCCAGTTCTTAGCCACGTCTCAGGTGCACAATAAATATTAACTGAATGAATGAACCATTTTTCCTTTATCTGTAAATCTAGCACAACACCTTGCTCCAAATAGATTTTTCAATAAATTTTGAATGAATGGAGAATGCTATTTTAAATCATTCCAAAGGTTCTTGCAGCAAAAAAGACTTAGTAGAGAAAAAGTTGAATCTCAACTCAAAAATACGATCATCGTTCAAATGTTAATCCAGGAGCTCATGAAAGAAAAGGTTGTCCTGCGGACATGGTAAGGTCCATTGGGGGAAAAGAGATTTAAGAACATTAGACATAACTTGCAAATCTTTTCCTTTAGGGCATAACAGTTTCAGGTTTTGTTTTGTTTTGTTGCTGGTTATGACTCCTTTGTTAAGTGGACACTATTTGAAAACAACATTGAATAGAAAGAAATGGAAAGAGAGTGGTCTTATGAATGCATGCATTTCAGACAAATTTATTAAGGTTGTAAATTTTTTCTAATTTTTGAGAGTAAAGGTTTTCTAGACCAAATGTACTGGGAATCATGATGCCTCTCTAAATGCATAAGTCAAATGGTCTCATCATGGGGCACCAATGACCCAAGATTTAGGAATAATTTTCCAAGTCTTGCCAATGTCTCAATGATGAGTTTGAAATTCTTCAAAAATGAGTCTAGTTATCTCTTCAATTTCTTTGGTTGTCTTTACCTCACATCCCTGAAAGTCTTGACGGTAAAAAATATTATTATTATTAAATGAAGACTTTACTAAACACTATCTTTCCTGCATCACACTTTGTTATATATATTGCCAAGAGAAAATTATGATTTCCTAATCTAAACAAACCATCCACAGAACTCTAAATAAGTTCAAAATTTGAACTAAAATGTTGGAAAATATTGGACATTGGATTTTAAAGACACATTCTGATAGGAGAAAGGTCTAGGAACGGCTAAGTGAGTATTCCTTTACTTCAGAAACCACATTCCAATTTGCCGACATGTTCACCACTTTTGCCTTGACATTAATTGTTCCCCAAAAGCCATTAATCATGTTGGCAAAATGGGCCATTTTAGAACTGATGATCTGCAATGCCTATAACTTTTAATTTCCAGCTAGAAGGGCAAAAGGCCAGTAGTCTCTTAGGTACAATTCCACAACAGAAATGAAAGTTATTTAATCAGCACCAATCAAATAAAAGACAAATGGAGGGTAGGAAGAGAGCTAGAAAAAGACGGTTGTGTTCTTCATGCAGGAGTCTCCTTCCTTTCCCTCATGTACCTCCTTGTGGTCTTCCAGAGCGATTTCCCTGCTACCAACTTCTCGCACAATGGCCACTGATGTCAACAAGAGCTTTGCTATAAGTCTTAGAAATGGGAGAGGATTCCTAAGAATTATATTAATTAATATCCATCTGAGATTGTGTTTGACTCTTATTTAGATGGACTTCAAGATTCCTCTGTGTATGGGCCTCTCTTGCAGCACAAAGGACCCCTTAAACCATTTGTCCATCACTTGCTCTCATCTGTTGCCACTAAATAAAGCCTTACCTGTGTAAATAAAGAAATGTTCTCTCAAGAACAATACTGTAAATTGGTTCTTGAGGGAACAAAACATGGACCAGATTATGCTGTGAGACCATTACTACAAAGACTAGTGTACAAAGAGCTGCACCCCAGGGCCCTAACTGACCATCAGCAATCCTGGAAAAAGGAGTCCCTCTCCCCAAACCAGCAGAATGCCATTGCCCTTGAGTCCCTTTGACTTACATCAGAGAAATGCATGAAACAGATGGAAATGATCTCAGAGACCCTTGGGACTTCCTCTGAGTGATTTTCATTCAGGCCTCGTGAAGCAATGACGCAAAGAAGGGGACTACATAGGTATTTTAATCACTGAAAAGTTTTCATTTATAATTCATAGGTACTTAGAGTTCTTGGGATGCCTTATTAAAACGGATATCATTTTTTTTCTTACCTCTTTATGACCACAGGAAAGAGAAACCTCTTAAATGTGGTATCAGAATAAATTGTTACCAAAATAGAAGCTGGTGCCCATTAATTACAGTGCTATCCAACCAGTATTTACAAAATCATGATCATCACCCTATGAAGAGAGGAACATATAATTTAGCCTTAAGCTGGTACAATTAACAGGTTTTTAAAAACAGCACCGTAACAGTAACTATTGGATGACTACTAAATATACCAACTCTCCTCTCTCAAAAAGTCCTGGCTCAGTAACTCCCCAGAGGAGAGAAGCAAATAGTAGGGACCAAGGGAGGAACATTGGAGTAAAAAAAGTTACTTCAATGTATATTTAATAGATGCAAGCATTTATCAAGAATTTCAGTATGGTCCTAGATACTTTGGGGGATTTTTTTTTGTAACGTAAAATGTGTAATCTAGGAACTAATCTAAGTAAGAACAAGAATCGTGGGTACCTGAGGTTCCAGCAGAAGACAGGCTCGAAGAGAATCACAAGGATGGCAGCTCTGAGGCTTCCTGGCAGTTTATTTCTCTCTGCACCATTAGAGAGCTTCAGGTATTGTCCAGAAAATCAACTCCTACAAGAGGGGTGGAATCTCAGAGTTGTCCCTACAGTGCCCACGGGGGCACTGTGACTGGCCACACACCAGAGAGAGAGGATTGAGAACTTCAGCACCAGGAGAGTCTGAGAGAACCTGGGGGAGCAGAGGATCCATACCCCTGAACACGAGCACTCAGGGTGATGGACTCTGCACAAGTGCTGGAGTTCTTGAGTCATTGATGAGTCAGCAAAATGGAGTTGTGGCACTAAAGACCTGTGTCAACCCCTCTCAGCTGGGTGTTGTTCCCTCCCTGTGTCAATGTCACCAGCTCCTGGGTGAGAGAATGGCCCCAGAAGCTCCAAGGGAATGCTTTGATCAACAACACAGACCAGAATATAACCACATCTCTGGATGCCTACTTAAAATGTAAATAGAGAATGACTCAGTCTTTGTCCTTGCAGACCTTACCATCTGACTAGGAAAGCAGGGCCCACATGCACGCAACAGTAGATGGGAAAGCAATGTTCAAATATAGTTTGTTATGTTTTGACAAGGACTGCTGCACATTTCACACAGAAAGAGGTGAATGATCCAACGACCTCTCCCAAATCAAAAGCAGTGGGCATTGAGCCCCTGCTTATGAATGGAAGAAGGAAACTGGAGTGCCAGCAACCCACTGCAAAGATCCTCAAAAGATTCTGTGCCTGGCTCGCCCCCATCCCCAGGGTTGACAGCCAGCCTGTTCAAAGCCAGCTGAAAAGTCACAGGAAAAGACAAGACGCCAGCACAAACAGCCATTCTGGACAGGGGCAAACCCAGTGCAATCTCAGATGCTTGATACGTGCTGGTCAATATGTCAACGGTACTTTTCCTCAAGAGTGTTTTGAGAACCCCCCGTTTTAATACCGTCAGGGACCTCTCTTCACATTCATAATGGTGTTTTGGGGTGTCATTTCTGCCCTTTTTACCTATAATAATCACAGTCCTCAACTCCTTCAACCCTCCCGACCTGGGCTTCTAACAATGGAGGAAACAGCATGGCTTTCTAGGTGACAGGTAAGTCCTAAGCCACCACTCTGATTCTGTTACCAGCTCCCAGCCAATTAACATCCTGTGTTAATTCCATCTCAGTGACACACAGTTTTCTTGGAAAATGATGCCCATAATGCCACACTCAGGGCTTTGGTGATGTTGGGAAAAATAGGAAAATGTCAGGGCCCCTCGGATGTTCAGAATCTTGCCAAACATTTGCTGTAAATATCCTCAGGTGTTCCTTGTTACTACTTATGTAAGTTGAGTATGGGCGCCCAGGTGTCCAGGGTTGTGGACTTAGGCATAAAAGACTAACTGCTCTGAGCCACAGTGCTTCTCAGAACTCTCAGAGAAGCCACTAGGACAGTTGCTCCTAGATCTGAACAAAACCCATTCATTTTTCTATACCCACAGCTCCCAGGACCTTTTTTTTTTTTAACCTAGCTCACAGACCTGCATGTGGAAGGTTTGTAACCCAATCCGTGCAACAGACTCAAGGGGTCTGTAAGCCCTAGTTTTACAGGTAAGAAGCCATTAATTAAAATAATGATAAAGCATTTTTCAACTATAAAGTCTGCGTATAAAAGCTGAAGTAGTAACAGGGGCATAGTTTCCGGAGCTCTTGCCCAGAAAGTTTTAAGCTAAATGTGAATCTCATTTGCTTTTCAAGAAGCTGGTTATGGTTTCTGGTGCCCATGAAGCTTTTCTCACCTTCTCCAAAAACCATACACATCTCAGGGAGAGCATCTTAGCACAGAGGTGAGATGGTTACTGGTAAATGATCACACAGGCCAATTTCATCAAGAAACATCAGGACCTTTTAAACTTGTAATCAGTGAGAGAATTTCTAATCTTCACTCTGCGAGCACTTGGTGGTATTTACAATTCTAAATGGTTTCCTTAACAAGTCTCATAGAATTGAAATAACTGAGAGTCAAGTGGGAAAAAAAGCCTGACCACTTTTTGTGTGATTTTTAAATTGTTATTTAAATATGCAAGTGTAGGCACAGAATACCAAGTGGTGGGGGAAAAATCTGCCTGAGAAATGTGAAGTACTCTCATAATGAATGTTAAAGATTTAAGTGTCTGGGTTCTTATACTCTATTCAACATTTTTGTCCTCTTTGATGTTTTGTTTTCTCCTTGCCATGGGTTTTCCTAGTTCCTATTGTTGGATAAATAGGCAGAAAATATGAATAAACCTTTGGTGCTTAGCTGAAATGTTCCTTTGATGTTTTGTTTTCTCCTTGCCATGGGTTTTCCTAGCTCCTATTGTTGGATAAATAGGCAGAAAATATGAATAAACCTTTGGTGCTTAGCTGAAATGTTATCTATAAGCAACTTTACTTCCTTATATTTTAATGTTCAGTGCAAACGATATTTCTTTCTTTGCTTTCTTCTTAAACTGAGAAACCCAAATAATCATGCTTTCCCACATAGAGCAAAGTTTTACTATGAAAGTTAAATTAATATGATTCATATGGCCCATGGTTGTCTCTAAGTTGCCTAAGCAGCAGGTGATTTATGCCAGGTAATTATGCAAAGCCACACAATAGTGACTGAATTAGACAGACTCAGTGGCTGCAAGCAACAGAAGTTGTATCTGGCTTCATTAGGCAGAAGAGGACTGTATTAGAAAGAATATTGGAGAATTGACAGTGTCAGAAAACCAGGCAGAAACCCAGGGTAGTTGGGCAGCAAGTCTTGCCACAGGAAATATCTGCCTAAGGCATGGCAGCCAGTACCAGCCCACTGGACTCAGACTACTTCTGAGGCAGGACAGAATATGGACATGCCCCAGGGAGGCTGCTCATAAATATTCAGACTGGACTGGCACTAGCAGTTAATGAAGCCATAATGAGTTGAGGATAGTTTAACCACCCTACCAATCAGAATGCTCACCTGGAACTCTGCAGATTACAAAAACCGCCGCACCTGCGCACTAGGAGGAACTAAAGTGCAGATGACCACTACATGACCTTCTACCCAAAGGACAAAGTTAAGGGAAAAACAACCCAACTGCATGTGACCAAAAACTTAAAAAACTCAGGGACACATGATGGGAAGCTGATACAACTTTGCATCAACCTATTAGGCCTTAATTACCCTAAATCTGTCCCCATGGCTGAATATTCCTCCTCTTAGTTAGGACAGAGAAACACCCCCATCCCACAACAGCATATAAACCCTCCCCCTAAGATCCAGGAAAATTCCTCCCTCATGGAGATGCCCGCACCCTTCGGTGCATACTTTTGCTTTGGAATAAAGTCCTATTGTTTGAATGTTCCTCTCTCTGTCCCTCTTCCTTTTTCTTTTGCTGAGTGGGTGCTCACCAGGATGTGGACTCTACTTGGTCCTGTGAGAGACTTTTCCTCATAGTTTGACCAAGAACCTGGAACTGGCTTTCAATAACACTTCTACCACTGGCCATCATCACTACTGCCTTGAAGCCTTTCTCAAGTGTTGCTTAGTCTCTACAGAACTTATCCCAGATCTAAAGTTTACAGTGAGAGCATCCAATTGGCCAAGGCTAAGTAGAGTACTCTTGCTATAGCTGCCAGGAGGGCAGAGAGATGGAGTCTCCAGCTATAGGGAAAGTGAAGATAAATGGTCAGGGTCCCTAGGGGGTTCAGAGTCTTGCTGAGCATTTGATGTAAATATGTGCATGCACCCAGGTGTTCCTTGGTTACTGTTTAATGTAATTGTGCATGTGCACTCAGCTGTCCTGGGTCGTCTGACTTGCACCAAGATGTCCTGGGTTATTGGACTTAAGTATAAAGGACAAGTGGCTCTGATCCACAGGCCCTCCTCCCCCTGCCCCCCGATGCCCTGTGGGGGGCCACAGGAAGGCTGCTACTGCTGCTTGAGGCTGTTGCTGCAAACTGTTGCTACCAGGGCCCCTGGGATGCTCTGGGAGGTCACCGCTGCCACTACTGCTGCTACTGCCACTGGAGGCTGCTGTAAGCTGCTGCTGCTGAAGGAAGCTGAGGATTGAGCATGTGTCATCTGCCAATGGCTCCTGGGATCATTTCCAATTACCTAGCTTCTGCATCTGCATGCGAGGGGTTTGGTGACCCAGCCTGGCTTGTAGCTGGCATGTGAGGGGTCTGTGACCCAGTCTTTACAATGGGTTTGAAGGGTCTGCGAGCCCTAGCCTGACACCAGCCATTTCAGCTTCTGAGAGAGAAGGTCTCACCTTCCAAGAAAGAAAAATAAAACAGGTAAAGGCCCACAGTCGTTAAGTATCAAGTTTCCACAAGATAGGATGCAAATACATAAAATTCTACCCGAGGAAGACTAATGAAAACATTATCCCTTCCCCTTAGTGTGCTCACGATGCTCATTTCTCTGATGCTGCTGGTACCAAACTTCTCCATCTCTGCAGGTGTCCTGGTCAACCTTACACTTGCATCCTGGTTTTTAATAACAGGTTATGTAGCTTATATCCTCCTTCCCAGTATCTAGCAGGCCCTTGGCATTAGGGGATTTTGTATTTGTGTCTTTTATTCTTAGGGTGTAAACTTTATATGTAGTGCTTTATGATAGGTATAATATAGTGATTTATAATAAGAAATATATATTTGGTCTTCATCCAGGCACACAGCTCCTGAGCCCTTGGAATCTCCAGTGTAATAAGTCCCTTCATATGCTAATGAGATGGCGGATGGCTGGAAGGTGGTTGTCAGGGGAACCAACCATGTGATTAGCTGTAGGAACATTCAGTCCCACCCCAGACCTCTGGGGAGAGAAGAGGGGTTGAAGGTTGAGTTGATCACCAATGGCCAATGATTTAATCAATAGTGCCTCTGTAATGATGCCTCCATAAAACTCCAAAAGGACTAGCTTTGGAGAGCTTCTGAGTTGGCAAAAAACAACACATCCCTGTGCTGGGAGGGTGGTGCACCCCAATTCCATGGAAACAGAAGCCCCTGAGCTCAGGACCCTTCTGAACCTCACCCTATGTATCTCACCATCTGGCTGTTCATTTGTATACTTTAAATATCCTTTGCAATGTACAGTTAGATAGGAAAAATAAGTTCTGGTGCTCTAGGGTAACAATAGCTAATATTGTATATTTCAAGATAGACAGAAAAGATCTTGAATGTTATAACCACAAAGAAATGATAAATATTTAAGTGCTAGATATGCTAACTATTCAGATTAGATTACATAATGTATGCATGTATTGAAACAACAAGCTGTTCCCCCTAAAAAGGTACAATGAAAAAATAAATTGAAATAAAATTTAAAAAATAAAAAATATCTTTTATAATAAATGGCAATATCAAGTGTTTCCTTGCATTCTGTGAGCCACTCTAGCAAATTAATTGAATGAAATGAGGGGGTCATGGAAACCCCCAATTTATGGCTTGTTGGTCAGAAGTACAGGTTACAACTTGGGACTTACAACTGGCATCTGAAGTAGGGGACAGTCTTAAGGACTAAGGCCCCTAATCTTTGAGATCTGAGGCTACCTCCAGGTAGATAGTGTCAGAATTGAACTGAATTATAGGCCATCCCCTTGGTATCCACTAGAGAATTTTGTTGAGCAGTGAATGTGTGAGAGTAAGAAAAACAATATAGTTTTTCCTATTTGCTACAATAAGGTTAAATGCTCTAATAGCTTCCATATAAGGTATGACAGGTATACAAAAATAAGATTTTATCGCAGAAAGGATTCAAGGAAATAAGGTATGTAAGGCCCCCAGCAAAAATGTTAATGTAGAAGATTAGAGTCATGAAGCCAGTGAGGAAGCCTAGCTTGACACCAGTGGTTGCGCCTTGGTTTGTAGTGTTTGAGGATTTGGGGACCCTCTAAAGTTTTGGCATGCCTCTCACCATGTCCATGAGCTACTGCAATCCCACTGGCTTTCCTCTGTTGAAAAACATGTGGCGTTGGGGGTATACAGAGAAAGGAGCACTGAGTCCAGGCTGGAATGTAAAAACAAGAGAAGTAACAGTCCAGGCCAGCCTCTTTCCATTTCACTTGGAAATTATGTGAGATACTTCCAGGGGAGTAGGTTCTCAAGTTAGCATGCAAGGAAACAGACATGTTAATGTAACTGAATGTCTGTACAATAACCTATTGAACTGACAGTTTGATGGGCAGCACATGCCACTGGGCGAAGCAAAAAAGGTTCAAAGACTGCTTCCCTAAATAAGCTTGATAACTTTCTTTATTCCCTCATATCTCAGTTCTCTTAGGTTAATAAGTTAAAAGAACAAACATTTATTGAACACCTACCATAGATGATATACTCGCTCTGTGTTGGAGATATGAGGTCCTCAGACTATAGCCTCAGTTCCTTCTTTGTAGCTATCAATAGAGTGTCTCTCTTATGGGGGAAGTGTGAGTATGCACTAGATCTACCCAGGGCGTGGTACAATTCCTCAGCAGAAAGGTGTGTCAATCCACTGCATCTATGACTTATGCAGGTAAGGTTACTTGGGCAAGAGAGGAAGCAGCTCCAGCAAAGCAGGATTTAGAAAGCTTTCTGTTAAGGGAAATGATAACTATCAGGCAAACAGTGCAACAAATTTCCTTGCATTCAATCTCAAAAATTAAGATCATGCAAAAATGTTGTTTCCTTGACTCTCCTTCCCCCCTTTCTCTTCCTCCTCCTCCTTCTTTTTCTATTTTGATGGTAGGCTTAAGCCTAAAAACTTAAGCCATCTTACTATTCAGAAAAATAGATGTTATTTTAATAACACTCCTAAAATGGCACCATATAACCATCTGTTGTTAATCTTGCAATTCTGCATTTTCTACTCCTCTCTGAATATCAACATTACTACAGCTACCCACCAGTCCACCCAACCCCCCAAAAAATGTCAAGAGAAGGGGAGGAAAGAGCAGTTCAGCAGGGGGGAAAAAAAAGAGTATTAGGCTTCTCAGAATACAGTCTTCTGAACTATTTCTTATCTCTTTCTTGAGCTATAACAGCTTCTAAAGTAGGGACAAATTTATAATATTAAATACAAAAAACATACCAGAAAGTGGAGGATACAGAGCCTGGAAAAAGAAGACGCAGAGAAGTTTAGGGCTGGAAGGGAGCTTGGTGATCGTTTAATTCCATCATCACATTTCACAGCTGGGAAACCTGAGTTCCCATGTCTTTAGGGGAACCCCAGCTAGGGCCTGTGCAAGGGCTAGCACCAAGTGAGTATCTGCCCACAGGCCAGGGAGTTCTTCAAGATGCCAAAATACCTTTCAGTTTGTCATTTAAAAAAAAAAAAAAAGAACCCTTAAGGCTAAGGTTTTTGTGACAGTGTGTTAAATGCCATAAAGAGAACCCCCGGACACTGGCTCTTCCCTAGGTGTTGGCAAACTCAAGTGATAAGACAGTAACTCAACCCCTATACATGTACAAAAAACACAGACAAAAAAAATTAAGCTATTTTAAAAATATATGTGAAGCATATTGCGACGGTTAGTTTTATGTGTCCACCTGACTGTATTAAGGGGTACCCAGACAGCTGTTAAAACATCATTTCCAAATGTGTCTATGAGGGTGTTTCCAGAAGAGATCGGCATTTGAGTCGGTAGACTCATGTAAAGAAGATCAACCCTCACCAGTGCGGGCCAGTGTCACCCTATCCATTGAGGACCTGCCAGATTACAACAAAAGGGTGAATACAACAAAAGGCAGAGGCAGGGTGAATTCCTCCTCTCTCTTCTTGAATTTGGATATCCATCCTTCTGCCCTCAGATATGGAAGATCCTAGCTCTTGGGGGTTACATCATAGGCTCCCCTGGGTTATCAAGCCTTTGGACTGAATTGCACCACCAGCTTTCCTGATTTTCTAGCTTGCTGGCTGCAGATCATGGGACTTCTTGGCATTCATAATTGTATGAGCTAATTCCCACAATAAATCTCCTCTTATTAACCTATATATATCCTATTGGTTGTTTCTCTGGAGAGCCCTGACTAATACACATATTAAATGGCACATTCCTGCCTCAATTTTTGTGCCCAGAGATCTAATTAAAGACTA
>NW_007735425.1:9109-10954 GCF_000696425.1 Galeopterus variegatus | reverse complement strand
GACCGACTAAAGGCAACAACCTCAGTGAATGTGGGGTGTGTGTGTAGAAACAACTGTTCTTCTAGAGATGGCCAGCACATTCAGAGGTAATAGGATGTAGGAGGAGATCATCAGAGAGTGTCAATGGGTAGGTTCTCCAGTCACAGCTCACACTGGAATGGGGTTGACGCAACTGGTGAGGAAATAAGTGAAGAGGAATGATCTAGCCAAGAGAAGACTAGCTGCTAGGGATAGGCTTCATTTTTGAATGACAACTCTAATCAATTGAAGTGGTTGCCTAGAGTTCTTTATTGAGAAAGATGCTAAGTCCATTTTGGGAAAGAGTGCTACAATATGCCATGGAGATATCATTTCCATGAAGTCTAGACCATATCAATACTGGTAAGGGTGGAAAGACCAAATATGAAAGATGTCTTCTAGAAGGCAGCAATATGACTTGGCCACCAATCATGTTTAAGTGTGCATCCCTAGCTTTGAGAGATGAGTAGACTGCTCATCGTAACAGAAAAGCTTGGCTCATGGCAGAAGGTTGTCAGAGAAAGGAGAGGAGCCACACAAATCAGGGACTTACCTGATGGTGGAGGAATGGGCAATATCCGTTTATGTCCATCTATCAGATCCTGTGGTTCTTTAACATATAGTGTCTTCTCATCCTGTGAATGGAGGGAGCGTTTGGAAAAGGCATATGTGTAAGGCATGGGATTTTAAGGAGAGGGGGGTTATTGCAAATCAGGGAAGCAGCCAAGTCTGGGGAAAGGGAAGCCTCACTAATACTCTCAAGGAGAAAATCAGGAAGTATTAATATCCTTCACTGTTCAGCATTGTCAGCATTAATTGATTTTCCTGCCTACAGCCTCAGTGTGCTCCTCTTAACATCCCCTTTCTTGTAGATAGCAAAGGGTACCTACTCGGAAACCCTGGACTCTTTCAGTTCCTCAATTCTGAGACAGGAGCTGAATAACTGGAGTACATCTCCAAATCCACAAAACATAATAGAGCAGACTAGAGAGGACAAAAATTTGAAAGTACTGGAAATGTGGAGGAGGAAAGCAAGATAGGTAAAGGATATGGAAAGGAAATGCCACCAGAGATCTTGAAACTCAGAGATGAAAGACATGCAGCCAGAGGAAGAGCTGGAAAGGAATCAGCAAGACGATGCAGAGACAGATAAGTGCACGCTGTCGCCGCCCGGTTAGAGATGACCACATTTCTGCTTCTGCCACATCTCCTATGTCCAGGTTCCTTCTTCTAACAGGAAGCCATCCCAGTGCATTTGAGATCGGTCACATTTTAAAGAAACACCACAAAAATATGGGCTTGAAAATGTTGAGTGGAGCACATTTCCTTTCGTCCAAAACCAAACACCTTTTACTGAATCTTCTGTAGGAGCAAAACAATGCCGAGCACACTAAGATCAGTGAAGCCCAGTCTCTGGCCTCAAGGCATTCATCAGAAGCCTACAGTGCAGACCCTGACTGACAGGGAAAAGACTACCAACAAAACACACCTGGCTTCCAAATCTTTGATCAGAGATATGTTAACAAAGCTTAGAGAACACTTAACCACAAGCATGGTCAAGTAATTTTTCTAAATGGCTGAATTTCTTGTCATAGGAAAAAGAGAGTGTTCCAAGGAAATACAGCAGCAAAAGGATTGGCACAGGCCACAAACATACAGAATACAAACAAAATGAGGACCGTCTTTACACTTTGGAACACTAAGGCCCTGCATAGTGCCTGGCACATATCAGATACTTAATTAAAGTGATTGGATAAGCAAATGAAGACAACAACCCCACCCTTGAGTTGCTCAGGTCCGATGGGTAACACAGGTTAGTAAACAAGG
>NW_007735425.1:2259-8448 GCF_000696425.1 Galeopterus variegatus | reverse complement strand
TTTTTCTAAATGGCTGAATTTCTTGTCATAGGAAAAAGAGAGTGTTCCAAGGAAATACAGCAGCAAAAGGATTGGCACAGGCCACAAACATACAGAATACAAACAAAATGAGGACCGTCTTTACACTTTGGAACACTAAGGCCCTGCATAGTGCCTGGCACATATCAGATACTTAATTAAAGTGATTGGATAAGCAAATGAAGACAACAACCCCACCCTTGAGTTGCTCAGGTCCGATGGGTAACACAGGTTAGTAAACAAGGAATTACAAGACCATGTCTGAGGAGTTGTAATACAGCTGTGTAAAAAATCCTACGGGGTATGGACAAGAGAATGACTAATCCCAAAGAAAAGTTTGGGTTAGACTCCTAGAACGGTGGCCTTTGGAATGAGTCTTGAAGACTGCCTTGGCTTTACTGTACCTTAAAAAAAAAAACCCAAACTCATCTTACTTTATAATCATAACTTGAACTTCCATGGAGCCCAACCCAACGGTGGGCTCATAGTAAGCACTCAAAATTAACTGACAGTATCAAACCTATAAAACAGGCTTAGTTTTCTTCAATGTTTGCTAAGAAAGTAGAGGTAAGAGCTGAAATAATGGGGGAGGGGATGCTTCAATCCTTGACACTGGAAAATCTCTTCTTTATTTAATTCACCAAAACTGCCCCTTAAATTATTCAGTCTATCCTAATGAACTCCCCAGAGAACTATCTTCAAGGCACAGTTAGCTGGCTGTTGCCTGAGGCCAAACTCCAAGTTAGCTCTGGGATGTGGGAGGGATACAAAAATTTCTCTGCACTTGAGGATTTCAGTTACATGGTAACCTTGGGCGAGAAAGAAGGGAATAAAATGATCTCATAAAGAATACTGTTGGACCTGAAGGGGCATATAGAATTTCATATTATAAATTGTCACTGGCAGCTTATGAGAATATGTTCCTTACAAAATAAAACTCCAGATACAGGAGCATTAAGCCTTTTTAAATATTTGAATGGAGACAATATGGTTCTTCCCAAGACAAAGTGATAATTTCCTTTATGCTGCCAATGTGAGGTGGGAAACCATAAAAAGAAGACTCCGGCAAGAGATCTCCAAGCTAGGCCTGGTGAGATAATGATGCCAAAAATCCATAGTCAGACACTAAAATAGCTTTTAAGCAAGATTGGATGGAAAAAATATTCAAGAAGCCAGAATAAAGTGATCGAGTTGGGGGGCTAGGAATCTGGCGCAAGAGAATAGTCTGTGAGCAAAAGGTAACAGGCAAAAGCTAGAAGGTCTGAGTCAGGGTTGGGCGAACAGAAGGCATGGGAGGGCGAGGCAGTGATGGAGACAGTCGGTCAAGTTTCGAGAAGCTTGAGTTTGAGCCTCCCCAAGGCAGAGCCCAGCAGGCACGAGAGCTGAGGGGTCAGGAAAGCAGCTGCCAAAGGAGTTGCGAATGGAAAGCAAAGCAACACCAAGGCTGTCACAGGAGGCTCTCCTGTCTCCCCAACGCACACCAGTGCAACAGACGAGTTCAGGAGCTTCCCAGTTGGCGAACACACCGATGTCCCTGGAAGGCAGGGCATCCTGACTCCTATGGACATTTTCATCTGGTCCATCATTTGTGTCCTCTATGATAAACTGTAATCATAAGTATAACCCTCTCCTGAGTTCTTTGAGTTGTTCTGGTGAATTACCAAACCTGAAGTGGGGCCAGGGAACTCCCAAATTTATAGTCAGCTGGGCAGAAGTGTGAGTAACTTGGGAATCTTTCACCTGGCCCGTGAGGTGGGGGCAGTCTTGTGGAACTGAGCCATTAACTTGTGGGTCTGCACTAACTCTGGGTAATTAGTGTCAGCATTGAACTGAGTTGTAGAATATCCAGTAGGCATCAGAGAGTTGTTTTTGGAAAAGCAGTGGAGCCCTATCAAGCGGTGGAGTCTATGTCCCCTCCCTTTGCATCTGGTCTGTCCCCCCGACCACTTAACCAAGAGAGGAAGTAACACAGTGACAGTTCCAGGCCGTGCCTTTGGAAAGCCTGGAAGCTTCCACCTGTGTACTTTTTGAGAGCCTTGAGCCATGTCAAATTAGAAGTTCAGCCACTCTGTTGGAAAGGCCACACAGAGAAGAGAGACACTGAGAGGGAGACAGCCTGACATCCCCACAGCCAAGTGCAGCCTCTAGAAATCCCAGTCGCAGCTGTCATCTGCCTGCAAGAGAGATGTCAAGGAGAGCCAGGCGAACTGCCCAGTAGAACCCAGTGAACCTCACATCTGGTGTCATAAGCCACTAAGTTTTGGAGTAGTTTGTTATGCAGCCCAGACACTGAGCACAGACAACATACCAGGGCAAGGTGTGGGGGACAGTCTAAGAGAGGCTTTTTTTTTTCTTTTTTTTTTCAATAATATCAAAAATCATTTCAGTTTGTTCATCCATTTGTTTATTCGTTAAACAAATATTTACAAACACTTACCTTGGTCTAGACTCGAACTAGGTCCTGAGCGCACAGATGAAAGCAAATTCCTGCTTTCAGGGAATTCTCTGCCAATTCATTCATTTCTCTCCTTTCCTAAATCTGTTAACGTTTATCCTCCAGTAGTATTTCCTTCGTTAGCTTCCCCACTTTCTGGGGCAAGCAAGATTCAACTCAGGTGCTCTTCCTCCATAAAGTTTTCTCAGACCAAATTGGTCTCTGTATTTTAATTTCTCCAGCTTTAAAAGAAAGCCCCAAGGGGGCTAACAATATTTCCAAAAGATTGTTATCAGGTTAAAACAGAAAATAAAAAAAAAGACTTTATACTCTTTAGGAAAAATTTACCGAGCAGGTGACATTTTTCTGTCAGTTCTAAAATGTGTGTGTCTGAGCGCGTTGGTGGTATAGAGGTGAGCATAGCTGCCTTCTAAAATGTGTGTGTCTGTGAATCATATTAGAAGCATCGACAAATGACCATCACTAGGAGCACCTGCTGGTCATGCCACCTCCCTGTGCCTGCCAGGGTCAACACGAGCAGATGCACACATACACTTTGTGGGATCTCAGGGAGAGCAGACAGGCTTTTTCTACTTCCTACCAATGCAACCACAAGTTTCCCCAACTGATTTCCTACCATCCATCAAACGAGCTGTAAATTCACTGGTTGTGCCTGGGCTGGCTCTTCTATTCATAATCGAATGTGTTTAATTAAGCCTCTTCATCAGAGACTCCAAGTGCATAAGGGTATTTAATGTTTTTAAACCATCTACCAGTTGGGCTTGGCAGCAAAAAAATAAACACAATCAAATGCTATCACATTGCCAGTTTCAACAAACACAATGAAATGTGTGAGTGATGCTTCATAAAAGCAAATATTTATAGCCTACACTGAGCAATCATTTAGGTTCAAAACAGAAATGAACACATGGGCACAATATAATCATTTGCAAATTCAATTATGGACATTGGCCAATAATTTACTTAAGTTTGATTAATTTAAATGCCATGAATAGACTATATTTATGAAATCAAGCTACTTTGAGCTAGACCATCATAGTTCATAACATTTATTTTAATCCTAAATGACTCTAAGCCTTTAATCTTACTCTCCCCTCCCCATAAATACTCTTTAATAAGACATAGCCATAAGCATTTCTATAATTGTGGGTTTTTTTAAAGTCCTGCTTGCTTTTGTGTAACAGGCAAAAACTGGAAATGACCCAGATATCATTCAGTGGGTGAACAGTTAAACAAACAGGGGTACAACCATACCACAGAGTACTACTCATCAGTCAAAAGGAACAAAATATTAATACATACAACAACTTGGATGAATCTTAAAAGAAATTATGCTTAGGGAAAAACGACTATCCCAAAAGTTTACATACTATATGATTCCATTTATGTAGCATTCTTGAAATGAAAAATTATAGAAACAGAAAACAGATTAGTAGTTGTCAGTAGTTGCCACGGATCAGAGATGGGAGGGACGGTGGGGTAGCCGGAAAAGGGCCACTCAAAGGATGCTTGTGTTTATGATAACTTGACTGTGTCAATGTCAATATTCTGACTGTGGTACTGTACTATAGTAGCTTTGTAAGCTGGCACCACCGGGGGAAATAGGGCAAATAGAAACACTGGTACTCTATTATTTCTTACAATTGCATGTGAATCTACAATCGCCTCAAAATTAAAAGTTAAATTTTTTTTAAAAGTCCTGGTTAATTATGTCCTGTGCTAGAACCCTGCTGAAACTATAAGTGAATACTATTTTTTCATTACCTTGCATTTTTAGATCAGTAATGTGTTCTACCATAAAACACTGTTATTTCCTAAAGTAATGAAAGGCAGCTTACGAATTATCTCTTGTTTTTAAATAACGGTTTAGGGAAAAAAATAAACAATTTAAAATGTATTCAAGCTATACTTAGGTGACATAAATCTCATAATGTAAAAACTAGAGGTAAAAACTTAGTAAACAAAATGCTCCTTTCAAAATGCTTTACTTTCAAAGTAAAGGTTACAATTTCTGCATTTATTTTAGTAGTACTGCTATTTTTTGCCCACCATTCTCAAGGTAGTTTAATAGGTCAGTGACTTTACAACCAAAGTCATTTTTTTCCTATTTTTATCACTTTCCCTGTTACTTTAATCTTAAATGACATTCTCAAGATTCATTTGGGCAGCCCCTAGAGTTCATGGCAGTCTCTTTAAATGGAAAAATACAATGGTACAGGACATTTTGATAAGATAAATTTAACACTGCTCTTTTGACTTTGGGAAGTTTTTATAAACCCTTTTCAAAAATTAAGCATTCAGCTTTTTCTCTCCCAAACAATGCATGATACCCACCCCCACCCCCAACCTCATGCCTTCGTAGTTCCCCACCTGTGGGATGGGCTGAAGCTGAGAGACCATGGGGCATGGAGTCAGGGATGGGCACTTAAATAGAGTGATAGTGGTGAGAGGTGCATTTTGTATATTACTTGCCCATTTAAAAGACAAACAAACAAACAAAAGCTGTGCTTTCCTTATGGACTCAGCTGCATAAGCCCAGCCAGTTCAAAACATCCTCCCTTGTCAAACCAGCCTCAAGGAATTGGCTACCTACAGCCAGCCACTTCCAGTGCCCTGATTTAAAGATAGCCACATGCAAAACAGAGAACTCAAGTGTTTCTATTTTCTTAGTAAGCATTGCCTAAATAGCACTCACCCAAAAAGCCTGAAGGGATTCAAAGGTATCAGCTGATGGAATATATAATGAGACAAAGGTGCTCACGATGCCCAAGGACTAACCAGCAGGCATAAGCCATCAGCAGGTCTCAGCGAGTCTCCATTGTGGGAAATGGGCACCACTTCTTAACCAAGAGTGCTGTGTGAGCAGAGAGAACCCTCAAGAAAGTCAGGACAGCAATGACTGGAGACAGCAAATCTAATTCTACAATTTACTGTGCTCTGGAGCTGGTGGCCAGAGGCAGGGGCTTCCTGTGAAGCTGCAGTCTACTCAGGGCACCCGGGGGCTTTGCTTCCTCCCTCACCTGAGGGGCTGCCTGAGAGCATGGGCCACTTACCTGAAGCAGTCCCCACTGGGAGGTCAGCCAGCCCCCACAGACAACCCTTTCTGGCAGACCTGCCACAGATCTCTACTAGCCGCAGACAAATTAGCTGGTGAGGAAAATGAGACTTCCACCTCTGAAGGGGAGGACAGATCCCACCCCAGGCTTCTTGGAAAAGGATCTAAGAAGTAGCTGAATCTACCTGTTCACTGCACCAGGGCAGATGATTTCCTATTATACTTGAAAGAAGGGACGGAGGATGAGGCTTGGGGCCGCTGGGAAAGGTAAGCCCCGACACACACCTGCTTGGCACAGCACCCTTGCAGTTCCGAAAACCCAGACCCGATACAGAAACTGGTGATTTAGCATTTTCACAGCACCCTCAAGGTAGCGTAGGTGCACATTTTCACCCAGCTGGGCTGACCGTGGTCTGGAAAAACTCTGCCCAGCACCTGGATGGGTGGCCGAAACTCCTTTGATGCCGCCCTTTGAAGCCAGGTGACACTACCTCTCCCCCGGGCGCTTTGAGTGACCCAGCCTCAGGTGACAGCAAGGACTTCCCTTTCAGGACATCTGGAGAAGGAAAGGTTGGAACGCTTCCTATTACATTTGGAGTCTGGAGGGAGTTGACATTTTTTTTTTTGTCCTTTCTGAGACCAGCCGCACCGCGCTCAGCCA
>NW_007735425.1:0-2012 GCF_000696425.1 Galeopterus variegatus | reverse complement strand
CACCGGTCATCCCTATATAGGATCCGAACCTGCGGCAGGAGCGCTGCTGCACTCCCAGCACCACACTCTCCCAAGTGCGCCACAGGCTCGGCCCTCCAAAGACTTTTAATGATAACTTTTTTCAATGGTCCTCCTTTACTAGTCAACAAATAAAATGTCAACTCCCAGGCCGAGCCCGTGGCGCACTCGGGAGAGCGCGGCGCTGGGAGCGCAGCAGCGCTCCCGCCGCAGATTCAGATCCTATATAGGGATGACCGGTGCGCTCACAGCACTCACTGCTGAGCGCGGTGCGGCCGGTCTCGAAAAGGACAAAAAGAAACAAAAAAAAAGTCTTTGGAAAAGAGACCAAGATGGCAACGGGTCTGGAGCAGGGGCACCAGAAGACAGCGTGAGCCCAACAAGTGTGCGCTGTACTGCCAGAGTGCTATTTGCATTTTCAAGAGCAACAAAAAAATGAATAAGTCCTTGATCAACTAATCTACAGCTATAAAAAAGCAACTACAGACTCGAGGTTTAGGGCCAACACAAAAGAAGATTCCTGAGAGCGCCCGAGCCACGCCATGGGACCAAGTGAGCAGCCCGAGGCGGCAGCGGCCAAGGACAGGGACAACGATGATGCGGAAACGGAGAGGGAACTGCCCGGCCAGCCCAGCTCTGTGAGTGACCCCCAGCCCGGCCCTGCTAGCGGGGCAGACGCCCACCCAGCTTCCGCCTGCCACACCAGGCCAGTCACCAGCCCCAGGGCTGCCTCCATTTTCTTGGGTGGGGGTGGAGCCGGCCGGCTCGGCCAGGCCTGCCCTCCTCGCCCAGCTGGGCTCCTCACTGAGCCTTACCAGTTGCTTGCCCCGGCGCGGGGCTTCCCGGGGCCTGCGGGCCAGCCTCCCATCCCACTCCCCCCGTGGTTCTCTGGCAGGGCTGGTGGCATGAGGAGCCCCCAGCCAGCGTCAGGAGGGGAGGGAAGAGTGGGCCGGGCCAATTGTCACTCCACCGCACCCTGGGCTCCGGCCCCTGGTAAACTTCCTGTTACTGGGAGGCAGATACCATCTCTGCGGCCATCAGTTTGGAAAAACGCCTAACCGATTTCTGGTTAGGAAAAGTGTGGTCGGAGTGCTCCTGAGCTCGCTTGAACCTGCCAGAGAGCTGACTGCGGGTGGGCGCTGGAGTCAGACTGTGCCGGGGGGATTCAAAGAGGAACTGTGTGCTGCGGGCTCCTCCCCAGAGGAGCTCACGCCCTGGTGTGGGAGATAAGACAAGTACACAAATAACCGCAATACCAGGAGGAAGGTGATAAGTCCCGAGAAAGCCCTATTCAGTGCTACAAAGGCACCCAGAGCGACCAGTTGTCTGCAGAAACCTGAAAGTCTTCCTGGGCAGGGCGGTGCCAAGCAGGGGCTTGAAGTCCTGGCTGATAGACAAGGGTTGCAGAAGACACGCCCCAGCCCAGTACAGTGCACACAGAGCGGGGAGGCATCTGGCTAGGGAGGCAGAGACTTGGCAGAAAACACACACCCTGTGGGGCACCTCTGCAAGGTCCAACAGCTCCGCCTAGTGTGCAGAGCGGGGAGACGTCCAGATAGGGAGGCGGAGACTCGGCTGAAAATACACACCCTGTGGGGCCGCTACAGCGTGATCCAGCAGCCAGGGCCAGAGTGCACGGAACAGAGAGTAGTTCTACACAGGAAGTGGAAGCTCAAAAGAGACCACACACCCTGCGGTACCATCCCGTGATCAAGCAGTCCCGCAGAGTCCAAGCTGACCAGAGAGGAGGCTCCCCAGAGAGGCCCAAGACCCAAGGCAACCACACACACAAGACACTAGAGGCCAACTGAGCAGTCACAGAGGTAGCCATACCAAATTGACAAACACAGCCACACCTTAGTTAGTCAATAGGGTCAAACCTGTGCACTGTGAAAACCCATGCCAAAATGAATAAACATCAAAAAAAAGATAACAGAAATACAAAAAAACCAAGAAAGTACACCACCAAAAGTTAATAAATCTCAAACTCTAGA
>NW_007735424.1:78047-78334 GCF_000696425.1 Galeopterus variegatus | reverse complement strand
TTGCTTTAAAGTCTATTTTATATGTTATTTGTAAAGCAACTCCAGATTTAATTTTTTATGATTGCTATTTGAAAGATATACCTTTTTCTATCCTATTGCATTCAATATATTTATTTGAATATAAATTTTATTTCCTATATAGACAGCATAAGTTTGGACATCATTTTTCTCTGTAGTTGGAAAATCTTTGCATTTTGACTGGATTGTTTAATCCATTCCCATTTAATATTATTGACACAGAGTTGCACTGTCATTTTACATTTTGTTTTCTGTATTTCTCATGTCTT
>NW_007735424.1:76943-77495 GCF_000696425.1 Galeopterus variegatus | reverse complement strand
CAAAATTATATTAATAATATTAATTTCAATTCCTTAAAATGGTATTATGGCTTTCATAAGCACAGTGGTTTCATGCTCTTAAATATATAAGATCAGTTTTTAAAACAGATCGGAATGTAACAGCATGTAATTCTTTCAGAACACATCCTCAGTGGTTTTTCGCAAGTACTCATTATTGCCCATTCCATGAATATTTTTGGCCTAAAAAGAATGAACAGGTTGTTAGACAGTAAGAAGCCATGTGGGTGTTAATGCCACATTGCTTTCTGCAGGAAAAGATAAAGTGCTTTCAAAATTTCACATTGCCAATCTATTTAGTTGGCACCTGAATACGAAAGGGTCACAGTATTTTAAGAGCAGGCATGCTGCCATCATAACAGATGGTTACCAGTATTGACAGCCAAGTGATCATGTATGTACATTGGTTGTGGGTGTTGAAATCAAGCTGCTCAGCTAAGAAGGTCAAAAAGCAGTGTGTCCAAAACTTCCACAATTAATATTAAGAGAGACAGCTGTCTATTCATCATACCTTATTACCTGTTCCCTTACTTA
>NW_007735424.1:60101-76384 GCF_000696425.1 Galeopterus variegatus | reverse complement strand
AAACAAACAAACAAAACTAACATTTTCAGTGAAGAATAAATGGATGTGCAACAATGTGTTGTTTGTGATCAGAAAATGATACCCCAACATTTACCACTTTGGCGTGACCCTCCTTTACCCTTCCACCAATGCTCTCCTGAGCAGATCATAGAAATTAGAATTCTTCTTACCCAAGGAGGGTCATAGAAACTAGAACTTTCTCCCCAAATAAGCCATAAAACCTGGAGAGGACACTTTCTGACCTTCCTCTTCTGAAAGCAGATCATGAGACCCTCATTCCAAAAGGGTACTACCCCGTATCCAAGGGGGAAGAAATGTCACACAGAGAGGCCAAGAAAAATCTGGACAAACAGACTTTGCTAAGTTCCCCCAGCTTATTACCACTAGATCCTACCCTTTTATTCAACAAAATTTCTATATAGCTGTCTGTTCTTCATCATACCTAGAAATAAAAATACACGGTTTTCCCTGGGTCTTTGAGTCTTCATTTTTGAAGACCCCCCTGTTACATAAAACTTTAGTTAAACAGATTTGTTATACTTTTTTCTTGTTAATCTGTCTTCTGTTACAGGGGCAACTGGCATGGATTTTGAAATGGGTGAGTAAAAGGTATTACACTTCTTCATCCCTACTGTGTTTTAGTGATAAAATTAATAAAAACTCAAAAAAAAAAAAAAAACAAAGGAGTATATAGACTCTAAGAAAGCTGCCTAGAGAAGGTAATAAATTTTTATTTTGGGATAAAATATTTTTTTTTATCAGTAGAAGAGAAAGGCAGTATTTTCCAGCAAAGGAAAATAGCATAAAGATCCCATAAACTAGGTGTAGTATTAGTTTATAACAAAAAGAAAATAGAAAAAACTTTACCTCTAATGAGCCTACACTCTTATAATGTTTTTGTTCATTTGTTTTTTGGATTGCTGAAATCTCATCAGCATGCTGATAGACTGGCATTTGATAGATGCTCAATAAATCAGAGAAACAATAGCCACGTATACACAGAAGTAGCTGTATAAGGATATGCATATTAAAAAATACTAGTCTGCTTAATCAGGTAATACATAATAATAATATCAGTTAAATAAGTTTGTATACTTTATGGTAATAATAATTACAAAATAACCAACCTTTATTTAAAATAGTGTGATAATTGCTTCATACACATGATTATATTTAATACCCAAGCAAACATGTAAGGTAGTCAGTATTGTATTTCTAGTTTAATAACAGCACGGCACAGCTTAGAAAAGTTAACTACTGCTGCAAGGCCTCATCTAAATGCGAGAACGGGCTGTGATTCAATCTCAAATATGCTTAATTTCAAAGTCCTTGTTCTTAACTACTACATAGAGGCTAGGAAAATAATGAATTAATGAAAGAATGGAAGAATTCAAAGCTAGTAAAACAGTTTTAAACTAAAAATGTCATAGGAATATAAAAAGTAAAGGATCAGCATACCTGAATTTTAATCATAGATGTGCCACTTTCTAATTTTGTATCTTTTTCTAGCATTGAATTACACATTTCTACAATGAGGGTTGTTTATTTCAGGGTCTTTTCTTTCTCCATTAAAATCCTACAATTCTTGAAGGGCACTGAAGTTAATTTTCTGAAAGCTGTGTTTTAGGATTTTATTTATTAGTGTTCTAGTTTACATTATAGATTGAATTAGAGGTTACTTATTACACCTTATTGCATTACACTTAATTACTTTTTGAAAATCAGAAGATTTTAAACTCTACATTTTAGAAAAGAGAAGCTCACATATGTATTTGTGCAGATGTGAGCTTAGTAGAGAGAAAGAGTTCAACGTAGCAGAGGAAACTAAAAGGGATAGCCCTGTTCCCAAATGTGGAGAGACTCAGAGGACACTTATATTGTTACAGAAGAGGAGGGAAGAAATAAAGAGGGCTGCACCTGGTTATTCAGAACTGGAATTCTTAATCAAACCCTTGTTATTAAAAAGAGTGTGACAATTGCATATGCTTGTGCAATGCCACTGTAATTTTGGTTAATCTGTATAGGTCAGCATTGTAGATCATGAATTGAAGAGACTAAGATTCTGAATAGAGACAGGCAGGCAAGGAGAAGGCTCTTTAAAGTGTAACATTGTTCAGGTAAATGCTGAACATAGACCTATTCCCCCTCCCCGTGCATCCCAGAGTTCCCCCTCCCCCCTGGCAAATTACCCCGGCCAAGGTAGTTGGCCAAGGTATTTACTCAAGGAAAGGCAAATGGAGCCTTTATCCTTTCAGACAAATGGAAGACTGGAAGCAGAGACCCTAAGTAAATTAGCACACTGGTGTTAAAGTACTTTGGTGCCAGGAGAGTAGCAAGTAGATAAACTTATCTACTCAGCCAGATCTCCTAGGCTCTGAGTTAAATGAACTGGGTAAGGGTCTACACATAAGCATGCAAATAATTTATACCTCTACTTTGATCTGTTCGCTATATAACTGTTGTATGTACCCCGTGGCAGAGCAGATTTCCAGCAGGCCAGCCTCCGTCAGTGACTCCCATAAGTCTACTAAACCGATATCTCTACTTATTGAACCAAGTGAGTTTTCTGGAATAGGCAAACACTATGCAAGTGCCCTTTCAGATTTGGGGCTCCCATGATACAAACGTGTATAGAGATCATGTGGGGATCTTTTTAATGTTTACATTCTGATTCAGGAGATCTTGGGTGGGGCATGAGATTCTGTATTTTTAACAAGCTCCTAGGTGATACTTTTGTTGCTGCTGTCAAAGCCTAACCACACTTGGGGCAGCAAGAAGCTGGGATTCTATTTAAGCCATCGAGAATGGACTTGAGATGTGGACCTGAACAAAATGATGGAATTAGAGCAGAAAGTGATGGGTGAGGCTATAGCCATATCAGCCTGAACACAAGCAATCTTGTCTGATTTCGGGACCCAAGCAGGGTCCAACCTGGCAAGTACTTGGATGGAATACTGAGTGTTGTAGAAAAGAAAGAAAGAAAAAAAGAAAGAGGTTGAAGCTGAAAGAAAGAGGAAAGATGGCATTTTTTAAAAAATGTGACTGGGTGGTATCAGAAGTATTTGTTTAGGAGAACCCATGCAGTGCAATTGTAACACTAGATTTTAACACACATATCTGTCTTTGTTGATATTGAGAAAGACATCCACTGTGTGTATTGGAAAGTATATATAGGAGATAGCTTTAACCCACTGTTTCGCTGAATTTGAAATATCTCATAAATAAATAAGTGGGTATGTCAATGTTCTTCTGATTTGGAGGAATAATTCTTTGAACAGAAAATAGGCATCCTTGTGGCAATCAAACTCTACTCTCTCAGGGAGCCTCTCCACTTTCAGTCTTTAGCTTTCTGCTTAGAACTGTGGGTTTGCTCTCTATTTAGACTCACAGGATATTTTTTTTCTGGTTTCTATGAGATTCCTACCTATACTTATTCAAGATTTGAATGTCCACAGCTAGTCCTGCCAAAGCTGCCATTTCTTACTGAATACTATGTCTACAATCTTGATAACACTAACCAGGTGAATGGGTAATAAGTATTCTTAAGGATCTACTAGCTAAATGTCCCCAAAACTTTAACAATTAACAAGTAAGAAAACGTTGAGTCAAAGATACTATTCTTGTGTGTAAAAAGCTCCTTGTCAAAATAGCAGACTGTAACATATAACAGTTAATTAAACTGAAAACCAATGCTGTATAATTTGTTGAATGGTCATAAATTCAACAAGACTTGAAGAAATGCAAAATGATGTCATGTTTGAACTTTCATATTAAACTTAAATTTTAAACAGCTTTTGCCAAAATAAATGAAATGTAAATCATCACGTTGAAGGGATATTTCCACTCCCATGTTTATTGCAGCTCTGTTTTACAATAGCCAAGAGTTGGAACCAACCTAAATGTCCATCTATGGAAAACCGGATAAGGAAATATGGTATACATACACAATAGAATACTACTTTGCCATAAAAAAGAATGAAATTCTACCATTCACAGCAACATGGATGAACTTAGAGAAAATTATGTTAAGTGAAATAAACCATGTACAGAAAGATAAATACCACATGCCCTCTCTCATAAGTGAGAGTTAAAAAATAAACAAATAATAATAAAAGAAAGAAAGATAACAACAATTACAATAATTTATTGAACTTTCAAAAGGAGAGAACAGAACTGAGGCTACGGTAGGTGGGGGGATAGGGCAGGTAGCAAGAAATTAGTAAACAACCACAAAAATGTATTACATAGTGTAATGTTGAGCATACTAATTATGCTGATTTCAGCATCATATAATGCACACGAATATCAATATTCAATACTGTACTCCACAGATATGTGCCATCTCTTATGTTTCAATAAATAAATTAAAATTAAAATTAAAAAGCAATATAAACTTCTTGATGGTGATAATAAAATAAAAATTCAAAAACTTGTTTTTATGCTTCAAGCAGATAACTTTAATGTTTCCTAACATATAAAGTTTTAAGTGTTTACTTGACACCTGAGTGTGTTGAATTCCTTTCTCCTCTATCTAATCTCCATTTTCCCAGAGCATTTACTTTAGAAAACCTGTAATTTAGAAATGTTTCTTTCTCTCTTTGAGATGTAAATCTTTTTGAAAGCCTCCTGCCCGTTTTACCAGGACTGTGTTCCTCAAGGATCGGGGAGCCATTCCTTTTGGAAGTGACCATGGAGGAGCATGGCACTATCTCCCAATTCCTATAGGAGACTAGGGGCCTAACTTCAGCCTAACTTAGAGCCTAACTATCTCTTGTCATGAAGATGGGAGGAAGCTTACTTTTAAAAAATTATTTAATTTAGTTTTACCTGACAAATAAAAATTGTATATATTTATCATGTACAACATGATATTCTGAAATGTGTATACATTGTAGAATGGTTAAATTGAACTAATTAACATATACATTACCTCATATGCTTAACATTTTTGTGGTGAGAACACTTGAAAATCTACTGTCTTAGAAATTTTCAAGGGTATAATGTATTGTTATTAACCATGGTCACCATGTTATCTACAATCACAATAGATCTATGTATTAACTATGGTCACAACAGATCTCTGGAACCTATTTCTCCTATCTAACTGAAACTTTATGTTCTTTAATGAACATCTTCCACCCCCACTCCCACCTCCAGGCCCTAGTAATCATCACTTTACTCTTTACTTATACACATCCAACATTTTTAGATTCCATGTACAAATGAGATCATGTGTTATGTGTCTTTCTGTGCCTGGATTATTTCATTTAACATAATGTCCTTCAGGTTTATCAGTGTTGTCACAAGTGGCAGAATTTCTTTATTTCTTAAGGCTGAGTAGTATTTCATTTTGTACTTTTTTGGTGGGGTAAAGCCAATTATCAAAGATAGAGAAAAACTCAGGAATAACATATTGTGCTGGACACATCCCATTCACCAGTCTCCCGACTAAAGTCCTCCAGTACTTTTCCACTAGCTCCCCTCAGTATTTACAACCTGTCCTACCTTTTACGTCCTTAGAGCTGGGGATCCAGATATGCATTGTTCTCTCTTTCTTACTGCTGGCAATAGTGTCAGAATAAAATAAATTTCTGTGTGATACTTTTCTCTAACATACCACATAATGTAACATTAAAGAAGTATATTCAGTAAGATTATCTAACTCTAAGCTCTAGAGAAAATTTTATGTTATTAATACTAGCAATATTTTCTGACTGACATATTTCCTAGTCTGTATTTATTACTAGTATATTCTAATAATATGAATGTTCTATTAATATGTGTCTAATTTTTTCTTGCAAATTATGTATATCTGAGTTATTCTAAATTTCTTGACCATGAAGACCAACTATTATTTTCCAATACCATAAAATTTTGCATTTCAAGAATATATACCTTAAACTAATATAGTATGGTCCCTTATTACACTGGGATGGTCAGTTTTATGTGTCAACTTGACTGGGTCATGAGATACCCAGAGAGATGGATGGTAAAACATTATCTCTGAGTGTGTCTGTGACGGTATTTGAGAAAGAGGTTAGCATTTGAATCAGTGGAAGGAGCATAGAAGATCTACCTTCACCAGTATGGGAGATCACTGTCCAATCTGTTGAGGGCAGGGATAGAACAAAAAGGCGTAATGCTATGGATCAGATGTGTCCCCTAAAAGTTCATGTGTTGACATTTTTATCTCCATTGTAACTGTATTAAGAAGGTGGAAAATCCAATTATGGTACATGAAAGGTGGTGTCTTTAAGAGGTGATTAGATTGTGAGGACTGTGTCCTCATGAATAGACTGATTCATTCACGGAGTAATAGGCATGGTTCTGATGGCTTTATAAGCAGAGCAAGTGAGAAGTTTAGGTCTCACTCTTTCTCAGCCCATTCTTGCCATGTGATACCCTGAGTTGCTGTAGAGAGTCATCCCATCAAGAAGAAGGCCCTCACCAGTTGCATTCCCTGGACTTCAGATTTACCAGCCTCTAAAACTATAAGAAATAAATTTCATTTCTTTATCAATTACCCAGTTTCAGGTATTCTGTTTATAAGCAACAGAAATGGACTAATACACACAGGAAGGGTGAATTCTTTCTCTCTTCTTGAGCTTGGATGGTAGGACTTCTCTGGCTCCATAATCATGTGAGTCAATACCCATAATAAATACCCTTTTAAATATCTATTTGTATTTTTTTCAGTTCTGTTTCTCTGAAGAACCCTAATACATGCTCAAAGTAAATCTATGACTCAATATAGCAACAAAAAACTTGTTAGAAATGGAGAATTTCAGACCCAACCCAAGAACTCCTGATTCAGGTTATGCATTTTAATAAGACACCGTAATTGGTCATATGCACATTGAAATTTGAGAAGCTTCACTTTACTTGATGGAAATGGGTCTCCTGATTCCACTCAGTACTTACAGATGGAGAATTTTTTTTCTTCTGATTAATAATAATAATTCAAAAGTTTATATAATAGCAGAAATTTTTAAAGGAAAAAGATGTTCTCATTATGAATAGAAACTAAAATAGACCATAGATAGGAGGGTATATTTCTGTAGTCTTAATTTTATTACATTAATCTATATGCCCTCCATATGCCAATACCACACTATTTCAATTATTGTGGCTTTGTCATAAATTTTAAAATTGTAAACTGTGAGTCCTCCAGATGTTTTTTTTTTTTTTTTTTTTTTCTATTCCAAGACATTTTTGGTCCTTGTATTGCCATAGGAAATTCAGAATCAGGTGCTATGAAGGCGCCTGGAGTTTTTGATAGGGATTGAATTGAATCTGTACATCAAGTTTGGGAATATTACCAATTTAACAATATTAAAGTCTCCATTCCATGAGCATGGGGTTTCTTTCAATTTATTTATGTCTTTTTAAGATTAAAAAAAAAAAAAGGTTTTGTGGTTTTCAAAGTGTAAATATTGCAATTTTGTTAAATGTGTTATAAGAGTAGATTTTCTTGGTCAATTTTCTCTTCATTTGCTTTATGACCTTAGGACAATTTTCACAGAATTTAAAGATTTTTATTTGTCAATCATTTTCACCAGTTATGGTTGTATGGTTGTATCTCTGGGGAGAGGATGTAAAAACAGAATGCTGTTACCTTTTGTTTTATTCAAGTTCAAAACTACTTGCACAATAGTTGCAAGTTCTCAAATCATTTGAGGGTAAATGGCCAATGTGGTACTCCATCACTCCCTGTAACAAACAAAGAATTCTTCTATGTAAGCACAATACCACTCTCACTCATAGTTTGAGATTTTAAATGACCTTGATACTTCAGAATTCTATAAGTAAAATATATACTAAGCTGATGCATAATTCTCAATTAATAATATTGTCAAACACTCACTTCATAAGTGGCTAAACAAGATAGTAAAAAATAAAATTAAAAATTTAGATGTGGACATCATGAAGAATAATGAAAAATACAACTCCTTGTAGAGATAGAGCATCAGTATAATTAAACAACATCCCAAATGAGAATGTTAATTGGGTTTGTCCTTTTAGGCAGAAGCACAGAGCAATTAGCACCTATTTCTCAAACAGTTTCTTCTCCAACTTCACAATTGAAAAGGTTTTGCAATCCATGTGGTGATATCACAAAATCGTGGAATATTTATCAGTCTGGGTATATTAGTTTTTGTTTTTATGACTGTGTAACAAATTTTCACAAAGTTAGTGGCTTATAAAAAACATGCTTTCTTTCTTTTCTTTTTTTTTAAAAATCTTACAGTGTCCATGGTTCAGAAGTTTGGTCAACCAAAACAATAGAAAACAAAACAAAAAGCCCTCCTTAGGTTAAATCAGATGAATGGCTATCTGGGAAAAAACTAGGAAGATGGAAAAAGTATGGAGACTTAAACTCTGATGTCTATTTACATTTGATGAGTACAGCACATGTGTTTCTGTGTTTCTAAACGAGTACCAGAAGGTTGGAATATCTCAGAAAGGAATCACCTATACTGATGGTTTCCATGCAGTACAAATACTGGTGATTGTTCAGTGTGGAGTTTTGGGACCTTGGCTTCTTTACCCAGTTACTACACCTCTGGATGTCAATGTTGAGATGCTTTCATGGAATGATGTGGTATATAGAATTGGGGTTATCCCATAAATATTTCTCAAGCAGCCAGTGCAGACAGTTTTGAATCTTATAACTTACCAAGGGAAAGAGCGTGATCCTGCAACAGATTTTTACCTGAATATTTAGTAATACAGTAGAACATCCTTCTTTTCACAGATTAAGTGCTCAAAAATTATTAAGTTGCTGCCATTGTGGTGGAGAATCAGTATTTGTTTAGGTTAACTAAAATCTTTAAGATGATATTTAATTCATTTTTTTTTTTCATTTTAAAAACAATTTTGCATGTGAAAACAGTTTAAATGTAATTCCATTAGTTTTGGGGGGTTTTGTTTTGTTTTGTTCTGAATAAGTATCTTCTTTAACAATCCCATCTTGGTATTGAAACCATATTCTCAAGGAACAAAGTTCTATCATTTATTTGAAAGGAAAATGTTTTTTCTTGAACTTTAAAAATAGATTTTATCTACTTCATTGATATCCTAGCAGGTATTTCTTTAAAATATTTTATAGTTTATGCAAATATTCTCAGTCAGATTCCGAGTGCTTTATTACCATAACACCTCATGGCAATTTTTTAGTCAGATTAAGTCTCCCCTTCAGCCCAGTGTACAAATGTGTGTAGCAAGGCAGCATTCTACTACAAAGAGAATCAGCCCATTTCTTCAAACACGGCTGAAGTTAAATGACACTTTAAATTTGCCTATGTCAATTATTTTTATTATTAATGTTGCTATGGCTATTAAGACTAAATTTTTGAATTCCTAAGTGTTTTTATCAATAGTTTTGTGCCCTGTATCCAAACAATTACAAAAATCATTTGTAGTAATTTTTCATCATCTGTCGTACCAAAAAAAAAAAAACCCCAAAACAACAACTTCTAGCCTAATGTGTGGCTAAGATTCATAAACAATATACTCACTAATGAGCAAGTGTGCCTTCTAGAAAGTGACTTTAGAGTAAATTGATTCTTTATGAAAATAACATCATATCTGGAGCTAAAAACAATCCCTGAGAGAGAAATATTTTTATGCATAAATTAATAATAGCATTATTTTATAAAGAAATTCTTCATTTATTTGAATATCAGTTTATTAGTATTCAAGAGAATACCAACTGACAAACCATTTGCACATGGAAATTTATTACAAAACTTTGCAAAAATTAATGTATAGACATGATCAAACTTGTGAAAAATATGAATAGCATTTCCTTTTCTAAATATTTTCAATATGTTTTCTTATTTCTTAAAAATAAAACATTTTTAATAGAATTTGCAGTCCTAAATAACCTCATATATGTTCATTATCCTCCTATGTGTGCTAAGCCACAGCCTTACAGATTGTCACAGCTCTTAAACTTGATGTGCTTATTCCCACCTCAGGATCCTGAATTCTCCTCAGAGCAGAAATATCCCTCAGTCACCTTCTATGTTTGAATGACACCTAGTCATTCATTCATTCCTCTAATTACACTAATCGGTTTAATGTCACACCTTTAGGGAAGACTTGTCTAAGCCCCTGGCAGAGTTAGGATTCCCTAGTATTTTTGGAATTGCACTCTATTCTTTTGGAGCAATTTTAAGACTTACTTTGTATGTGGAATAAAGAAAGATACAAGAAAAATAAATTATTTCTGCAATCAAATTATATAGAAAGTACAAAATAAGCATCTGATATTTGATATAGGGGATTGTTGACTTTAAATTTTCTATTCTTAGTAGTCTATAAGCTCTAAAAACATAAGAGCAATGTTTTCCTTGTTCACTAGTTAGTGTAAGTCTAACTTCCATACCGATCCTTCACAAATAGTAGGCTTTAAATGATAAACTTATTGAGTAAAAGAATGAAAGAAATGGTTGTAAAAAGTTTCTCGTTTCCAATCTGCTGAGAAAAAATAAGAGGTTGAAAACCTTATTTAATTAGCACACATACATATTCTAGCATATCAATCTGTTTTTAATGTCTGAATTAAAATAATCAAGTTTTATAGTAAATAAGTTATTAAAATAATAATCCATTTTTTAAAATATTAAACCAAACATAAATCAGTGATCTAAGAACATCATGTAGTATAAGTATGTTACTTACAGACTAATTAAACAAAAAAGTAAAAAAAAAAAAAAGACTGGTGTTAAAGCATATTTACATTCAAAATTTAGTATTGTAAGCACATGTTTTTAAAAGAGGCATTTATAATAAGTCAACATAGGCAGATAATCTTATATTGTCAAACGAAAATTATTTCTTTGATTTGTTAAAAAAATTTGAAAAAGATATATATGTGCAGAATCTCTTGATTAATCTTTATGATTGTGCAATAAATGTTTATGTTCTTTACATAGTTTAATTATATGTTCAGAAACAATTGAGCTATGACACAATCAACACAATTTATACCATACAATTAAAATATATAATTAAACATACTAACTGAAGCATCTTAAAGTTTATTCACCCTTTATTATGGCCTAGTCTCTGACTAGGGAGCACTTCATTTCAACAGCTAAAATATAGCAGTGATCATGAATTAGATGTTTATCAGAAAAACATATGCTCGGTTGTTCCCCTAGGAGAGTTTATTACTCTCTTACTGTGCTCTAGTTCACACAGAAAGGAATTAACCAATCTTCTGTCTACCTTATTAATAAGATCTTAGAAGCCCCAGAGAGACAGAGAACCAGATATGGCATAGGGAACAGACATTCTTCATCATCATTCATGACCAAAGCATGTATATTACTTTACTATCAGGGAAGACTAATAGTCATGAATTCTACTGTGAATGAATATTGCAAGTGCCAAAAATGCATTTATTTTTCCTATATTGAAAAAATAATATTTCTAAAGTAAATTTAATTTTATTTTTATATCAGCATTTTTGTTTGCTTTAAACAGTACAATTGTTTTATTTTGATGTAAGATGACATTGTTTTGAGTATAAGTAGAGATTATAAAATATTCTCTGACAAAATAACCCTGGAAACTAAACTGTTTTAAATATGCAAAGAAAAACTAATGTATCAGTGCATTTCTTACATATGTAATATAAGCTTTATAACTACACTTACATAAACACCTGACTGTAGTCCTCAATTTAATTGCTCTTTTTAAGGTTTACGTCTCTAAACTGAAAATGATTCTATAGTTTTGACATTTAATTTTGTTTTTATTAAAAACAAACCAGTAAACAAAAAGAGGTCCTTTTTTATTGAAACACAATTGATTAGACATAAATGTGAGGTACAGAATTCAATATCAATACATGTATACAATATGTGATGATCAAATCGGGATAATTAGTATATTCATCATTCTTTGTGACCGTTAATCAGTTCTTCAATAGCCCCCCTCCCCCTTTTCCACCTCTAGTAACCACAGTTCTGCTCTCTCCTTTTCAAAGTTCAACTATTATTGTGAAAGTCTTCCTTCCTTTCTTCCTTCCTTCCTTCCTTCCTTCCACATTAGCTCCCACTTATGAGTGAGGTCATGCAGTATTTCTCTCTCTGTGCCTGGCTTATTTCACTTAACATAATTTTCTCCAAGCTCATCCAAGTTTCTGCAAATGGCAGAATTTCATTATTTTTTTATGACTGAGTAGTATCCCATTGTGTGTGTGTGTGTGTGTGTGTGTGTGTGTGTGTGTGTGTGTATACACACCACATTTTCTTTGTCTAGTCATCTGTCAGTGGATATTTAGGTTGGTTCCATATCTTGAACACTTATACACTGTTGGTGGGACTGTACATTAGTACAGCAATTATGGAAAACAGTATGGAGGTATTTCAAACAAATACAGATAGAACTTCCACATGGACTGGCAATTCTTTGGCACATACCCAGAGAAATAGAAATCATCAGGTCTAAGGGATACCTGCACTCCCATGTTTGTTGCAACTCTAAAAAGATGTACTTTAATCCTTTATGTCTTCAATATCCATCTCAATCTATATATGACACAGGTTTTCAGATATCCGGTTGATCATGCCTAAACAGATACAACTTATTCCACTCACTCTACTCAATGCTCTCTTTCAAAGTTTCTATAGTAACACACAGACACACACAAACACATACATATATATGTATGTACACACACAAATAAACATACATATGCACATATCTGTATTGTGTGTGCATATAATTTCTCCTGATTATATTTTTGGAACCTCTCTCCTCTAAATATTTTTAGTATTTTAAGGATTATTGGTCATGAAATGAAATTCAGCTAATCATATTTGGAAACTTAAATCATCAGCTTAATTTCCTCTCCAAATCATATGCTTCAAAATGTACCATCTGTAGTATTAATTCAATATTTAATGAGCCAAGTTTCTCCCATTTAGAATACTTCACATGAGTTTTTGGTTTGGAAATGAGCTACTCAAGAAATGAAATTCCCATGGGTTGGAAATCAATCAATGGGTCCAGATTTCAGGAGCAGCAGTGGTTACGCATATGACATTCTGGCATAAAGCATCATCGGTAGAGGTTGTGGCCACGGCTGCGTCACCTCTAGTGTATGGCGAGACAGTGGGAATGCTGATGATTCCTTGTGGCCAACAGTTCTCCATCGTGCTTTGAACATTGTACCTGGAAGACTAACTTGAAACTGTCCTAGAAATCCAGTAGCCTATGTCACTCATTTCTGGGAAACTTTTTTGTTGTTATTTTGATGTCTCCCCCCATGGTTTTCTTCATCCTCTCTTTTAATAATTCTATTAGCTGGAAGTCTGATGTTCTTGAGTGATAATCTAAATTTTTTAAATCTTCTCTTTTACCCATTATTTGTCTTCTTGGGTCATTTTTCAAGATTTTTTTTTCACCTTTAATTTCAAAAATGTCTGTATTTTAAAGAATCATGACATCATATCATTGATGTCCTTTTCCCTGTGTAGTATGAATCTCAGAACAGTCTTTTTACACTTTTGTATATTCACTCCTTTGGTATAATTTATATAAAGTGAAAGGCACATACTTAAGTGTACAATGTGATGAGTTTAGAGAAATTTATGTACCTGCATAATTCATATTAAAATCAAGATATAAAATATTCCTAATTGACTGCCATTTCCCACCCAGTCAATCTCCCATTTCAAAAAATATATATCTGTTCCAATTTTTATCACCATAGATTAGTTTTGCCTATCCTTGGACTTCATGAAAATGAATCCTATAACATGTATTTTTTTGTGCTTGGCATGGTTTCTTTAACAAAATGTTTTTGAGATTTGTGTTTTTGCAAATATCAGTATTGTACTTTGCATAGCTGAGTAGTATCCATTGTATGAATTTTTTACAATTAGTTTATTCATTTTCTCTTAATTTATGTATTTTCTTTTTTAAAATAATTTTGGTAGAGTATGTTTTATGAATAAAGCTGCTGTAAACATTCTTGCATCAGTTTTTCTTGGGTATATATTTTTATTTCTTTGGGGGAAATTCTTAGAAATAGAATTGTTTAGTCAGGGAATAGGTAAATTGACAGTTTTCCAGACTTGTTGAAACATTTTAAACTCCCATTAGTTATGAGTGATAGCTCCAGATTTGGGTTAGTCAGACATAATTTTAACTATTCCACTGGATGCAAAGTAGTATCACTTTTTGAATTTAATTGGATTTTTTTCTTTCTTTCTTTCTTTTTTTATTTTTTTGTCTTTTTCATGACCGGTAAGGAGATTGCAACCCTTGGCGTGGTGTCACCCACACCACACTCAGCCAGTGAGCTCACGGGCCATTCCTATATAGGATCCGAACCCGCAGCAGGAGGGTCGCTGCACTCCCAGCGCCTCACTCTCCCAAGTGCGCCACGAGCTCGGCCCTAATTGTATTTTTTTCTGATGATTAATGATGGTAAGCACTTTTTCTTGGGTTTATTCCTAGAATAGGAACTGGGAAAAGGAGGGCTTTAGGGTGTTCTTGACCACACCTGTTTTGAGGAGAGCCTCCATAATATGCAGGTGGAAGGCATTCTGAGTAGGTCATGGTTCAAATGCACGGGGGTGCTCAGTGTTCTCACTGAGTATTAGTAGATTGCTTAAAACAATGTTTTTCTATTTGCTTATATGCCCCATAGGATAATTTTCAGAGGATTTATTTGGTTAGATTTTTAAAAAATGTAATTGTCACTAGTTAAATGACTGCTTGCTGGGGAGAGGGTCAGTTAACCTCTTCACACAGCCATTCCAGAAATTCTGCCTCCTTCCCCTTCCTTTTTGAAAGACACCTTATTTAGATATTGCAGTGGATGGAATTATGTCTGCCCAAAACTCACTGAAGCTTGAATTGCATCCCCCAAGTTTTATGTATTAGAAACATGGTTCCCACTGTGACTCTTAAGAGAGTGGGAAATCCTATTATGGTAATTGAAAGGTGGAGCCTTGAAGTGGTGATTGGACTGTAGGACAGTGCAGGTGCCTGAGTGAATGGATTAAAAGTGTTGGTCAGGGCATGGTTCTGAGGGCTTTAAAAGAAGAGAGAGGCAGGTCTCTCTCTCTCTCTCTCCTCTCCTCTCCTCTCCTCCTCCCTCCCTCCCTCCCTCCCTCCCTCTCTCCCTCTCTCTCTTTCTCTCTCTCTCTCTCTCTCTCTCTCTCTCTCTCTCTCTCTCTCTCTCTCTCTCTCTCTCTCTCTCTCTCTCTCTCTCTCTCTCTCTCTCTCTCTCTCTCTCTCTCTCTCTCTCTCTCTCTCTCTCTCTCTCTCTCTCTCTCTCTCTCTCTCTCTCTCTCTCTCTCTCTCTCTCTCTCTCTCTCTCTCTCTCTCTCTCTCTCTCTCTCTCTCTCTCTCTCTCTCTCTCTCTCTCTCTCTCTCTCTCTCTCTCTCTCTCTCTCTCTCTCTCTCTCTCTCTCTCTCTCTCTCTCTCTCTCTCTCTCTCTCTCTCTCTCTCTCTCTCTCTCTCTCTCTCTCTCTCTCTCTCTCTCTCTCTCTCTCTCTCTCTCTCTCTCTTTCTCTCTCTCTCCCCCCCACCCCCCCCTAGTCCCACCATCCTGTGACGTGATACCTTGGGTCACTGTCACCACCGCCAGATGGACTTTGGGCTTTCCAGCCTCAGAAACTGTAAACAATAAAATTTTTTTTCTCTATAATCACCTGGTTTTAGGTATTTTGTTATACGTAACAGAAACAGACTAATATAGATATAAAAATCTTAGTTGATAAATTGTTTTATCTCTGTTTGTGTGCCTTTAGCACGTTAACTGTTGCTTCTTTATTGCATATCTAAAATAGTTGTTTTTCTATTCATCTAATGTGTTTTCTTCTCTTTCTACTTTTAAAATTTACTCTTTATATTTGTTTTCAACAATTTGACTATGACGGGCCTAGATAGAATGAATATATATCTATACATCTATACATATTTTTTATTGTGCTTTTTTTTTTTGTTTGTTTGTTTTTCTTTTTTTTTTTAATTTCTGGGTTGATATTTTCATCAGACTTTAGCTAGTGAAAAAATAAAACTCTGCTTTAATTGTATGTCTGAATTTGAAAAAAGTTTGTACAATATTTCCTAAAATAAATTTTTGCTTTATTAATCTCATTTTTGTTCTGGAATTTGAATTTTGTGTAATTTAGAATTCTTTATCCCACATACAACTGACACTGTATTCCCCCTCCCCCACTTTGGTCTATATTTGCTTTGCTTTGGATACTTTTTAAATAAGCTTGTTTCTAAGTTCACAGTCTTTTTTTTT
>NW_007735424.1:56705-59947 GCF_000696425.1 Galeopterus variegatus | reverse complement strand
TTAGGTCCTTCAATAGTCTGCTTTTAATTATGTGTATTCTGTTGATTATGATTCAGATTTTCCAAATGTTTTTTACATTTCTCATGTACGATTTTGGTGTTTCACAAATCGTGACCATGGATTCTTATTTCCTAGAGTGTGCAAGCACTTTTCTCTCTCTGACAGGATAGGAGTGATTTGTAATTCTAGAGTCAGTTTGAGCTGTGATTGGGCCACAGCTTTAATAAAGTTCTGTTCACTTGTCCTTACTACAATCCTCCACCTCTAGTGATAGCAGATCTTTTTGGTCTTTTAAATTGTAAGTGACTTGAAGTTTGGAATTTTTCAGTTTACATTTGAATTTAACTCAGTGACCACAAGAGTGGGCAAAACTGTATTTTTTTCTTACTTATAGCCTTTCATTCACTGACCCTTTTAAAGCAAAGTTGGAGGGGGAAGCAAAGCAAGTGCATATTCAGAAATATGAAGTTACTGTTTATTATGAGAGTGTTTTGATAACGTTAGCTAAAGCTTTACTGTAAAAGTGCCTGGGAATGCAAAAAATGTTCTGATTTCACTCCTTCTGACTTCTTTTTATTTCCTAGTGTTAGAAAACTTTTAAAGGCATCCATTTTTCTTCAGTTAATAATGTAAAAACGACTTCATTGGCATGGTTAAATTTCCAGAACCTCAGTCCTTTAGCAATGGATGAAATGTCTGGTATTATGGCTTACAAAAGTGTCTTGAACTTTATGGAGCTTACGTTAAGAAATAAAGTTAAGATTTTATATTTTTATCTTTTAATTCCATTTTTCCATGAAATTCTTTAAGTTCCCTCATATATATATATATATATATACCTTTAATTATATCTTTAAAAATAGTGGAGACAAAATACATATGTATGCATTTCACATACGTACTTAGAACAAATTATGGTCTTATTTTTACTCCTAAATTAATTTTATGTATGACTGTGTCTCACTTCCAGTTCTGAAAACATGAAATTAAACGATTAACAATGACAATGCTGATATGTTTCTCTTATTCTATAATTATAATCCCATTTTAAAATTATGTCTTGTGCTTTATTTTTAAATGTGGAAATTGAAATGTGCCAGCAAAGTCACTAATTAAATATCAATCCAATTAAAATAGAGAACAGTAAAAAAGAATTTGATTATGTCACAGTGACAGTACAATGCTTTAAAGAAATACAAAGAGGAGAAAACAGAGTAATTCTTTATAAATTAAAAAAAAAAAAAAGAAAAAGAACTCAACCCTCCTTTTTTTCAGAAAAAAAGATCCCCTATTTGTAATTGAAAAGGAGAAACATTTTTAACTGAAGTCAATTGTAGATAATATTTCATCTCATAACTGGATTTTTTTATGAGAGGCAATGTATTTGTTTTCTATGTCTACTTTAACTAATTACCGCAAGCGTGGAGGCTTAAAACAACAGAATTTACTTTCATAGATGTGGAGACTAGATGTCTGAAATCAGTATCACTGAACCAAAACCAAAATGTCAGCAGGGCTGCACCACTACCGAGGCTATCAGGCTAAATCCATTCCTTGCCCCTTCCAGCTATTGGTGGGTGCTGGCGTTTGTTGGCTTGTAGTCACATCACTCTAGTTTCTTTCCCTGCAGTCACATTGCCTTTTCCTCTTCAGCATGTGTCAAATCTTCCTCTGCCTTCCTTTTATTAGGATAGCTGTTATTGCATTTAGAACCTACTTTAAGAACCTAGGATAATCTCCCCATCTCAAAATCCTTAATTTAGTGAAATCCATAAAAATCCTTTTTTCCATAAAAGGAAACATTCACAGGTCCCAGGGATTAAAAAGTGGTTATCTGTTTGGAGGCCATTTTTGGCTAACAACGTATAAGAATCAATTCTAGGGTAAAGATTGTAAAAAGAGAATGTTAATTAAAACATTTTGATTTTTCTCTGATGAAGTGAATTTTTTTCTTTTCTGTCATATACAACTAAAAGTGGGAAATACTGAATTAAGTATCCATCTTGTTAAAAGGTAATAATAAGAGGCATTCATTTTTTGTATGTAAATTGGTCATTTAGATGGAAATATTTATGCCTATAAAAGATATGATTTGAAGAAAATATATTTTGGTATGCTGGGAACTTAAGAAAAATTCTTAACACAGTGTTCCAAACTGAACAACATTGCATCCATATTCTATGTCTTTGCTGTTGTACTATGTAGGCAACTCTGTTAATGTACATTTTACTAGTAATAAATCACTTAACTTACATTTAATGAGTAGCATATCAGGCATTGTGATTCAGAAAAATTAAAATATCATTTGATGGATTCACAAATTCTAGCCAATTTCTGTCTTGTACATAGCATGCATATATATATATATATATATATATATATATATATATAATGGAATGATAATAAAAATCTTTCCATGTACTTTTTGAAGTACCGTTATATATACTTTGTATGTGGAGCAAGGGGAGTGTGTGTGTGTGTGTGTGTGTGTGTGTGTGTGTGCGTGTGTGTGTAAAACAAGTCAGAAGCCATGTTTTTTCATTTATTCTGAGTTTAGCTAGAAATCTTTGCTCATTTTAAATATTATTTTAATACGAATTGCCTAAGAATTCTCTTATAGAAAATCAAAATTGAGGTAGCAGTTCAGTTGAATGGGAATGCTCACTGAAGTCAGTCTAATTTCCAAAGATGAAAAGGTTAATGGAGTGTGTTTCTTCATTGTGGTACCATAGCCCTGTTTTCTTTATCAAAACACCTACAAGTTTTCTTTTCTATTTTGATCTACAAAAATATATTTCAAAGGAAAACTGAGTCGTTTTATAATAAAACCATGTTAGAATATTCAGATCACAAACCTTACTCAGAATGCATAACCGATAATATAATGTAAACATTGTTATTTTTCTCAGTTGAATGCTGCCATTACTTCAATCTAGATGTACCTAATGAGACAGCATGAACAATACATTTTGGCAGTGGTACTTAGTCTATTCCACTACTGCAATGAACATAAAAGGAAAAATTTTTAATCTAATTTCTCTCTAGTTTGAGTTGGGAAAGTGATTACAAGTTACATCAAGAGCCATTTCTGACACAAATTTAGGTTTAAAAATTCAGTATCCAGAAAGAGGAGAGCTTGTTTTTGTAAAATAAACCTTGCCAGGGCACCTTTTAAAGAGCTCTCTCTAGGGCCGGCCCAGTGGCGCACTGGATAGTGCGCCGCTTGGGAAGTGCGGCGGCGC
>NW_007735424.1:31388-56363 GCF_000696425.1 Galeopterus variegatus | reverse complement strand
AAAAAAAAAAAAAAAAAAAAAGAGCTCTCTCTATTCCTACTGTAGATGTTAGTACATTGAACTTAAAAAAAAAAAAGAATTACACCTTATTAAGAATTAAACACTACTTTCTGATTTTAACAAACATTTTAAAGACGTTCACAATTTTCTAATTGCTTAAATAATATGATCCCATTAGTTGTTATTTTTATTAGGCAAAATTTATTGTACACCTTTTGTGGACCCAGTACTGTCCTAGGCCCTGAACATTCTTTGCCTGATAATTAAGATTCACTGTCATGAAAATGTCTCCCTTAATGGAAGTTTTAGTCTATTGGATGAAACAGAGAATAAACAAGATAAAATATATAACAAACTAGATAGTGGTAATTTTAATCAATTTTATCAAGTTAATTATATCTACAAAATTTTTTTGGCATTCTCATCAGGAGACACATTCACTAATATATATTAGAAATGCACACAAAGAAATAAAATAGCCCTCAAACAATTTTATGTTTTATTTGATCTTAATGGGACAAAAAGTATGGCAGTTCTAAGATTTCAAATTACCTTTTCAAAGGCAAAATAAAATGTCTTTTTTCTTGTGATAAGGTGAAATAATGTACAAAAACCATAAAACATAATTCAATTATATTGCTGGACTTAATATTAGATATGAGATAATGCAGTATGTGCAAGGATGTTCAACTATGGTTACTATGGCAACCATGTGCTTTGTAAAATCAAAGAATCAGTTCTGCTGTGAAACTCTATAAAACTTAGACCTTAATTAGAAGCTTCCCAAGAAGTAATCACTTGTTCAACTTATTTTTAAATTCATTTCATATTGTAATGACTACATATATTAAAATAGTGACACTTCTTCAGAGTTGATAGCATGTACAGCGTATTTAGTCTATGTAGATCTCTAAAAAAGACCCCAGAGTTATCAGAATAAACCAGAAACAGTATGTGAAAAAAAAGAATCTTCATAGATAAAATGCTTTTGTCATGAGATACTTGCATATCCTTCAGAATTTTTTTAGTATAGCCATAGACAGTAGTAAAAAAAAAAAAACAAAAAAACCTATAACTACAGCCTAATATTAACTCAAAGTAATAGTATAATTCACTTCTTAAAATTTTAAGGGAGGTATAATAATATAGCCGGGATGTAAGTAACAAATTTATTTTATAAGTTTTATAATCTCAATTATAAAGGTAGCTGGAACTTGTTAACAATTTGTGAAAACAAACTATTAAGGTTTTTATGATGGTATATAAAGTTGATATTTTTCTCTTTAAAAGTCCATTGGACTGTTTGTCTTATTTAATAGAATAATCTAGAGACTTCTATATGTCTCCATAAGATGCTTCTTTTAAAATCTCTATCACATTTCTTATACTCAGACAACAGCCTTTATGAAAAATAGAACTGGGTTTACTCCTTTTCATTATTCTATTACTTGAGTGCAATAGTTTTCAGAAATTTCTTTGCATTGTTAATAATTCTATGCACATAACTTTTAATTTAACATCAGTTTCTCTCGCTACTTTTGACCACAGCACTGACTAAAATAAATGTTACAGACTATTATTCTAATTTGGCAAGAGTATGCTCGACAAATTCCTAGATAATTTCATGTATATTTTACTAATGAATATATTTCATAGTCTTTGCATTTATCTTGTCTTCCAATAGTTTTTAATATTTTATGTACTTTGATAAAAATTAATAAGACAGTATTAGTATATTCTTACATATACTTGCCCACATTCAAAACCTACAAACACACAAAAGTGTTTAATTTATTATCTTAAAATATTAGTGTCTTAATTTACTGACATATTCTCTTGGTGAATGTTTGTTGCTGTTATTATTCTTACTGTTTCTTGTCTACATAAATTGCTAATAAATGTATTTAAAACATTATTCAAATAGATCAGGCTGTCATTTACAATTCTGGAATGAAATTAAAGAAAAAAAACATACATGTGTAATATGTAAACTCCCTTTAATTTATTTTGGTGAAATTATTTCTGTAAACTGTGGAACTGTTGCAGAAAGATGTGAAGTACTACTCTGTCTTATTTTATCTTAGATTAACAAAATTAAACTCTAAATAAAAGGCATGGATTAGTAGTATAAAAATAAAGCAGAATATTTAATTTTCAATATATCTAGTGTTATAAAATGTTCTATATTTTTTATTATTTCCCAAAATTAAAAATCTAAAATTAAAAGTACTCAAGATTTTTCAAGGAAAGTATCTATCAATGTAAGAATTTATGTTTGAAGAAGTCATTAAATTATGAATAATTCAAAACAGTGACAAATTTTTTAAGTAAAAATAAAAATTATGAATAATTCAAAACAGTGACAAATTTTTTAAGTACAAATAGTTATAATTTTTCTCTCTCAAAGTTGCATATATCCTTGAGGAAGTCACTTAAATATTCCACAATTCCCTTTTTGTATCTTAATTGATATTAAGATATTGCATGTTAGTGAATTTAAGAAGCAGTAAAACTAATTTTAATAAAACAGATTTAATAAAACATAAATTTATATCTTGTGGCAAAAAGAGAATAGATAACCTTACTATGGCACTATCAGCAACTTGCCTTGAATCACAAAATGAAGCACTTGGCAGTTATGTATAAAATTTATTTTTAAACCTTATATTCAGATGAAAGAAGATTTTAAAGAAATCAGTATTCCATAGAATATGAATGTATTTCTTCTTAGACTTTACCATTTATGTCTGCATTAAAATGCCCTGATCAGTTTTCCTAGAACAGACATTCTTCATGATTTACATTGATAATGTCAATATATTATTGACATTAATGTAAAATTTATTCATATGATCCTTTCTTCTATGTGAATTTAAATTTATCTTTGTCTTAAAAACTTAAGCTCTGAGTAGAAAATTTATTTGGAAAACTTTAAGCATAACTTTATATTTTCCTATAACACAAGAGTTGGAAAATGTTGAATACTGTGAAGATGCATATCGATCATTTTGGTAACTGATTGCTATTTAGTTTGCAAGTAAAGCAAGAATAACTTCAGCTGTAGAATACACACAATAGCGGTGAAAAAATGAAACTTTCCTTTAGTATTTCACATTTTTTTACAATAGTAGTTCAATGGGCCACAGAGTTGATTAAATTTAGCTCCAATTATATACAACATGGTTTATAAAAGCTTTATTGAATAATTAAATTTTTTTTCAGATAGTATTTTGAAAGGTCACTTTAAATATTTGTACATTTTATATAAACAAAATGGTATATTTGTTCTCAATGTTAATTATTTGGATTAAAATAATTTAGGCAAATTTACAAAATTCAGTTGTGGTTTAGCTTTACTATGTATCTTGAATTGTTGTTACGATCGTGAAATCTATTTTTGCCTGTAGAGTTTTCAGTTGTATTTTGATTATATATAATATTGACATTTTCCAGTTTTATCTTTTTCTTCAAAGATATCAAGATTTGTTTCAGTTTTTCTCTCTGATTTTTTGTTCTTCAAACTTGCTTTAATAACATTTCTCATGAGAAATCCAAATTAGATCAGAATGTCTGCAATATAGTGCCGAATCATTCCTTGTAAGAGAAAGCCCGAGTAGATAAAAAAAAAAATTGGGGATAATTTCCAGAAAAATCATAGCAATTTTGTTACTACCTTCTGAAAGAAAGTGAGCTGAGATGCTAGGTACAGATAAAGTTTTATTAAAGGAAAAGAATCTACTGGGCCGTGCTCAAAGTGGGGGGCAGCCCAGGGCTGCCCTCAAAGTGGAGGACAGCACCAGGTGTGGGGGCAGTAGAGCTTATATAGGGTGGCAAGGGCTGGCTGATACCATCAAGGGGGGGCATTATGCTAATGCAGAAGCTATACGACCAGGGTGGAGAACTGTGCCCTTGCAGAAGCAAAAGGGTTTCTGTTTAAGTCACCAGGTTTCTTGTAAAAGGAAGGGAAGAGGGGTTTGGTGCTGGAGTGGAAGACAAAGCCAGCGGCTATTTTGTGCTTATTGTGTGCACAATGGTGCCAGTCACATCCAAAATCCATCACCTTCAAAAAGTGTTTTGTTTATATAATAGTTTTAACCTAGAGAGATTATTCCTAACTGCCTCTTAATTTGCTTAGTATCAATTTACTAAGTTTACTGGGTTTCAAGCAATGCTGCTTGGTCTTCTGCAGGTATAACCCCTTTTGGATGGAGAATTATACTCGGATATTGTGAGTGAAGGATGCAGGCCATAAATCCTCTTTCCGCTACAGTAATTTTGCCTTTTTCCATTCCAGTTACTCTGTGTGTTTGTATGTGTATGTGTATGTGTATGCGTGTGTGTGTGTTTATATTATCTTTTATTTTTGGCGTGGTTCCTTGGATTAAAAAATTTGCAAACCTCTGTTATAAATGATATTATCCTATCGCTGTCCTGTTTCAAAAAATTTGATTCTGATCCTTTCATTTTGGAAATTTAAGAGCTCTAAAAATATTTGTTTTCACACAATTTGACAATCTACGCACATTCCATATGGTATAAATTTCTGATCTACAAAATCCCTAGAGAATCTTATTTTTAATGTTATCATCAACTGTGATTATCCAGAAATTAACTGTCTAAAAATGTTTACAAATATTAATAAAGTGCTTGCCCAACTAAGTTTGCCTTAAACTCTGTGTTTTTGGTTAAATCATTTCTTATGTTTCTGGTTTTAGGACCACACCATAACAGTGCATTAAATTTGTTTATGATTTTGTCATCTCTGAGAGACAATGTTTAAAGTAAGAATAACCCTAACCAGAAGTATTAGATACCAGCGTTCCAATTCTTAACCTTAACCTCATCTTTTTTTTTTTTTTTTTGCTATGATTAATTCATTTAACTTTTCTGGGCTTCAGTTAATGATATTCAAAATGTGGTTATAGAATTTAAGTTTTCTAATAATTTGATTTGAGGAAATGACAATAAATTTGTCAAATTATTTCATGACTTTTTCAAGAAAGCTGCATGTTCTACTTTCAGTTATTTATCGAGCTCCTTTTCTGTTCAGATAACATGTAGACATGATGAGAAAATAGGTGACATGATGTCATTTTTGCTTTAAGATAACATTTTCAGAAAAAAAGATCTTCATATAAGTAAATTTCATTTGTATATATGGAAAACAAAGTGTTTAAAGAATGGTGAATATTTCAATCTGAGTGAAGTGAAGTTTAAGTAGAAAATTAGGGAGATACTAAGACAATTTTGTATACATGTACCCTTCTTTGACATCGCCAATTTTTGTCAAGCAATGGTCATTTACAAGTTAAAAATTTAATTATATAACCCATTCTCCAATAACTGATATAGTGATTTAAAAAAAAAATACCAAGGTTAAGAAATTCACGTGTGTGCACACACACACGTGAACATACATGTGTTTAATTAATATTTTTAAACCAAAAATAAAGTTGAAGCTGCCTCATGGTTTCAGTCTGACATACCAAACAGTTTTCTCATCCAGTTCACCTGCTTCTTTGTTTTTCTGTACTATCCTTCCAATCCAACTCATACCAATCCTAAATTGGGATTAAAGAGAAGCCAATTGCTTAACTGAAAAAGTTTTAGCTTTATGGCCCTCAGAGGGTGGTTTTTAGATGTAAAAAGGCATCCGAGGTCTTGCAAGAAGAATCAGTACATGAGAATGCCAAAGAAAGGAAGCCTNGCTTTAAGATAACATTTTCAGAAAAAAAGATCTTCATATAAGTAAATTTCATTTGTATATACGGAAAACAAAGTGTTTAAAGAATGGTGAATATTTCAATCTCAGTGAAGTGAAGTTTAAGTAGAAAATTAGGGAGATACTAAGACAATTTTGTATACATGTACCCTTCTTTGACATTGCCAATTTTTGTCAAGCAATGGTCATTTGCAAGTTAAAAATTTAATTATATAACCCATTCTCCAATAACTGATATAGTGATTTAAAAAAAAATACCAAGGTTAAGAAATTCACATGTGTGCACACACACATGTGAACATACATGTGTTTAATTAATATTTTTAAACCAAAAATAAAGTTGAAGCTGCCTCATGGTTTCAGTCTGACATACCAAACAATTTTCTCATCCAGTTCACCTGCTTCTTTGTTTTTCTGTACTATCCTTCCAATCCAACTAATACCAATCCTAAATTGGGATTAAAGAGAAGCCAATTGCTTAACTGAAAAACTTTTAGCTTTATGGTCCTCAGAGGGTGGTTTTTAGATGTAAAAAGGCATCCGAGGTCTTGCAAGAAGAATCAGTACATGAGAATGCCAAAGAAAGGAAGCCTGGAAAGAGTGTCCTGCACAGCTGTAATCTTGTTTTCCAGGTGAAAGAGTAAGAGGGAGAATGATTGAAGTGCCTAGGATTTTTTAATGCCAGTTCATTTTATCCAAATTAGAAAATCAAAATATTGACAGGTTATTGAGACCAGAGTCTTTATATAGAAATAAGCACACATTTTCTTGGAATGTGTCTTGTTCTGTGGATTCCTTAACAATTCAGTATAGGGTAAGATATTGGATGGACATGGAGAATGGTGAAGAAAAGAAACTAGTTTGTTATGATTTACAAGTGCATGCAAAATTGATTTCATCTAAGTTTAGGTATTTTCTTTTATTTCTTCATAAAGCATGACACAAACTTGAAAGTAACCTTTGCAAGCTCCCCGTAGTGCTCCAGACCTTCTCAATCAACAGATGATCTTGTCTTTTGTATCAGAGTATTGTTATAAAATTCTTAAAGAACTCTGGGATCATATGAGTCTGTATTTAAATTCCCAATTTTATGTGTTTTTGTAGTATGATCTACGGCAAGTTATTTAAACCATATGTGACTTAACTTTCTCATTCTTTTAACAAAAGCACAGAAAGTTACAAATTTTTGTTGGTATTTTTATATCTATATACATCGTTACCCTTTCCTTTTATTTAGGAGATGGGGAAAGAAAGCCATATTTATTCTCTTTTAATACTTCTGTTTCAGCTCATGATTTTATCCTTTGCTGCTTGCTAAGAAATTTTGTTCTCTATCATATTTCTGTTTTCTTTAATTTCTTCATTCTCTCTTGCCACTTAAAACTTCTTCTCAATATGTCTACAATATGGTCAGGTATCTTTCTCCTTATTATAGTATTTTCCACTGACTTATCTCATCAGCATACTATAACTATTATCTTTTCTTTCTTGCAAAATAATAAAATATTAATACAGTTCTATCATTTCGACATTCTCACTTGTCAGTGCACTTTATCTTAAATTTTACCTACACAATTTTCTAAAAATGGTCTTGCTTAGTTCACCAGTAGTAACCTAATATCAAAATCTATTGAGTGATTACCATGTTCTTCTTAAATTTTCTTTTTGGGTCCAGGGCATGGCTTTGTACCAGTCTCAATACAATTTTTGGTTTATTAGTACATTAGTTTCCCTAAATCCTGAATTTATTCCTTCTCTTTATGTATTTCAAGCATTTTCTCTCAATGGAATCTGACTTCATCATTTCAATTATTTCTCAGACATATTTTTACACAAATATATCAGTTAAACCTCTTTGCTATAGGCCATAATCTAGTTATCACTGACCACTTTCATCTACATAATTTATAGGTCCTTTAAATTTACCTTTTGAAATAGAAATGTTGTTAGGAGGTGTCCATTGATACAGCAATGATTGTCCCAAAGGATGTCTGTGTACTAATTCACAAAAGCCATGAATATATGAACTTAAAAGGGAAAAATGAGTGTATAGATGAGATTAAGTTAAGGACCCTGATATGAGGAGATTGCCCTAGATTGTATCAGCCCACTGTAATCCAAGAGTCCTTAAGAAGGGGAAACTGTAGTGTTGGAATCAGAGTAGAAGATGTGATGATGGAAGTACAGGTCAGTTTTATGCAAAGAAGGAGTGCAGACGCAAGAAATGCAGGTGGTATCTAGAAGCTAAAAAAAGGCAAGAAAATGGGTTCTGTTGTAGGGCTTCCAGAAGAAACACAGCCCAACCAACACCTATATTTTAGGACTTCTGATTCCTGGAACTGTAAGATAATGAATTTATATTGTTTTAAGGCAACTAATTATGGAAGCAATATGAAACTGATATAGATATATTTTGGTATTAAATGTGGTATATAAATGAGGAAGTGGTTGCGGAATCAGGCAATGGACAGAGGCTGGAGAAACATGATAGTAAAGCCTAGATTGTTTTAAACAGACTGTAGAAATAGTTAAATCTGACAGAGATGGTAGAATACAAAGAGAATAGCATGGTTAAGTTGACATGGGATAAAAATATAGAGAAAAGATAATGGTAAATACTATAATGAAAAGGTAATAGTACTTAATACTATGATTTTAAGTCAATACAACTTACATTGCATGATGAGGGGATACAAGACAGGAAAGAAAACAATTACATTTGATATACATACACATATTTATAACAAATTAAGAAAGAAAGACTCATGACAATTACAGTTCTTGTTTATGTAACAGGTCACATGGTTGTAGCTGGTCTTTATAACTACTTTCTTCCACTTTCCATATCTTCCCATTGCTATCAGCAAATACCCCAGCAGATTGTGGTTCTCTACCTGGTGGGATGACATAAACCTTCATTCCTGAAAGTTCTGTGCCCTTAGTAGTTTTACCTGAATTGTGTTTTTTCTACTTTTCCATTGACCTTAGTCACTGAGCATGGTAATATCAAAAGATGCCTGAAGTAATTTCTCCTAGGTCACACATACCCTTCCCTGTTTTTACTGTGAAGTATCAGCCCAATTTCCCCTTGGTGGTCAGGATCAGTTACTCCTCAGCATAGTAAATCCCTTCTTTGTCTGTTGATTCAGAAGCATGAAGAGTACAAAATGGCCAGGTGGCAGACTTAAATTTCAGATTAATTAAATTATTGTTGTGTCTCTTGTTGGAAGCGTTTCTTGCTTTGGAATTAAGGCCTCTAGGCCAGCAGACTATAAGGTTATGGAAACAGGAAGCAAAATTTTGCTAGTATTTTACTTGAGGAAATATTTAGTGGTGCCATTCACATTTCCACTTCTTAATTCCTGGATCTATCAATACTAGCCATGGGAGAAACAGCATCATGTATTGGATATGGACTTAGAGCATACACAACCTCCTAGAGAACCTTGTTCCAGCCCTGAAAGGTATTACTATCTAGTTGGTGCTGTAACTGAGTTTTCAACAGGCGGTATTGCATTCTATCAAGATTGTAGCATTCTATCAAGCCACATGCTTCAGGATGGTGGGGAAGATGGTAAGACCATTGAATTCCATGAACATGAGCTATTGCTCCCCTTCATTTTCTATGAAGTGAGTTCCCTAATTAGAAGCAATGCTGTGTGAAATACCTGGATGGTAGAAAAGGCATTCTGTAAATCCACAGATGATAGTTTTGGCAGAAGCATTGCATGAAGGAAAGAAAAGTCCACATCCAGTAAGATCTAAATGTTGGCCCTTCCATGATGGAAGTGATCCTAGGTAATAAACCTGCCAGTAGGTATCTGACTGATGAGCAGAATACCTTATCTACTATGCCCAGGAAATGGTGCCATATCAGGGACTCGGTGTTGGTCACTGTTGCTCATCAGCAATTGTAGGCAGGTTGTCCTTGGTGAATAGAAATTCATCTTGTTGAGACCGTGCATAACCTCCATGCCTGTCACCATGGCCACTGTGTTCATGGCTATACATACACAACATATTGTTTTCTGTATGTTAAACCAATATTACATGCTAATAATAAACACCACTTGANAAAGAGTAAGAGGGAGAATGATTGAAGTGCCTAGGATTTTTTAATGCCAGTTCATTTTATCGAAATTAGAAAATTGAAATATTGACAGGTTATTGAGACTAGAATCTTTATCTAGAGATAAGCACACATTTTCTTGGAATGTGTCTTGTTCTGTGGATTCCTTAACAATTCGGTATAGGGTAAGATATTGGATGGACATGGAGAATGGTGAAGAAAAGAAACTAGTTTGTTATGATTTCCAAGTGCATGCAAAATTGATTTCATTTAAGTTTAGGTATTTTCTTTTATTTCTTCATAAAGTATGACACAAACTTGAAAGTAACCTTTGCAAGCTCCCCATAGTGCCCCAGACCTTCTCAATCAACAGATGATCTTGTCTTTTGTATCAGAAAATTATTATAAAATTCTTAAAGAACTCTGGGATCATATGAGTCTGTATTTAAATTCCCGATTTTATGTGTTTTTGTAGTATGATTTAGGGCAAGTTATTTAAACCATGTGTGACTTAACTTTCTCATTTTTTTTAACAAAAGCACAGAAAGTTACAAATTTTTGTTGGTATTTTTATATCTATATACATCTTTACCTTTTCCTTTTATTAGGGGGTGTGGGGGGAAAGAAAGCTATATTTATTCTCTTTTAAGACTTCTGTTTCAGCTCATGATTTTATCCTTTGCTGCTTGCTAAGAAATGTTGTTCTCTATCATATTTCTGTTTTCTTTAATTTCTTCATTCTCTGTTGCCACTTAAAACTTCTTCTCAATACGTCTACAATATGGTCAGGTATCTTTCCCCTTATTATAGTATTTTCCACTGACTTATCTCATCAGCATACTATAACTATTATCTTTTCTTTATTGCAAAATAATAAAATATTAATATAATTCTATCATCTCAACATTCTCACTTGTCAGTGCACTTTATCTTAAATTCTACCTACACAATTTTCTAAAAATTGTCTTGCTCAATTCACCGGTAGTAACCTAATATCAAAATCTATTGAGTGATTACCATGTTCTTCTTAAATTTTCTTTTTTCTTTCTGGGTCCAGGGCATGGCTTTGTACCAGTCTCAATAAAATTTTTGGTTTATTAGTACATTAGTTTCCCTAAATCCTGAATTTATTCCTTCTCTTTATGTATTTCAAGCATTTTCTCTCAATGGAACCTGACTTCATCATTTCAATTATTTCTCAGACATATTTTTACACAAATATATCAGTTAAACCCATTTTGCTATAGGTCGTAATCTAATTATCACTGACCACTTTCATCTACATAATTTATAGGTCCTTTAAATTTACCTTTTGAAATAGAAATGTTGTTAGGAGGTGTCCATTGATACAGCAATGATTGTCCCAAAGGATGTCTGTGTACTAATTCACAAAAGCCATGAATATATGAACTTAAAAGGGAAAAATGAGTGTATAGATGAGATTAAGTTAAGGACCCTGATATGAGGAGATTACCCTAGATTGTATCAGCCCACTGTAATCCAAGAGTCCTTAAGAAGGGGAAACTGTAGTGTTGGAATCAGAGTAGAAGATGTGATGATGGAAGTAGAGGTCAGTTTTATGCAAAGAAGGAGTGCAGACGCAAGAAATGCAGGTGGTATCTAGAAGCTAAAAAAAGGCAAGAAAATGGGTTCTGTTGTAGGGCTTCCAGAAGAAACACAGCCCAACCAACACCTATATTTTAGGACTTCTGATTCCTGGAACTGTAAGATAATGAATTTATATTGTTTTAAGGCAACTAATTATGGAAGCAATATGAAACTGATATAGATATATTTTGGTATTAAATGTGGTATATAAATGAGGAAGTGGTTGCGGAATTGGGCAATGGACAGAGGCTGGAGAAACATGATAGTAAAGCCTAGATTGTTTTAAACAGACTATAGAAATAGTTAAATCTGACAGAGATGGTAGAATACAAAGAGAATAGCATGGTTAAGTTGACATGGGATAAAAATATAGAGAAAAGATAATAGTAAATACTATAATGAAAAGGTAATAGTACTTAATACTATGATTTTAAGTCAATACAACTTATATTGCATGATGAGGGGATACAAGACAGGAAAAAAAACAATTACATTTGATATCCATACACATATTTATAACAAATTAAGAAAGAAAGACTCATGACAATTACATTTCTTGTTTATGTAACAGGTCACATGGCTGCAGCTGGTCTTTATAACTACTTTCTTCCACTTTCCATATCTTCCCGTTGCTATCAGCAAATACCCCAGCAGATTGTGGTTCTCTACCTGGTGGGATGACATAAACCTTCATTCCTGAAAGTTCTGTGCCATTAGTAATTTTACCTGAATTTTGTTTTTTCTACTTTTCCATTGACCTTAGTCACTGAGCATGATAATATCAAAAGATGCCTGAAGTAATTTCTCCTACGTCACACATACCCTTCCCTGTTTTTACTGTGAAGTAGCAGCCCAATTTCCCCTTGGTGGTCAGGATCAGTTACTCCTCAGCATAGTAAATCCCTTCTTTGTCTGTTGATTCAGAAGCATGAAGAGTACAAAATGGCCAGGTGGCAGACTTAAATTTCAGATTAATTAAATTATTGTTGTGTCTCTTGTTGGAAGCGTTTCTTGCTTTGGAATTAAGGCCTCTAGGCCAGCAGACTATAAGGTTATGGAAACAGGAAGCAAAAATTTTGCTAGTATTTTACTTGAGGAAATATTGAGTGGTGCCATTCACATTTCCACTTCTTAATTCCTGGATCTATCAATACCGACCATGGGAGAAACAGCATCATGTATTGGATATGGACTTAGAGCATACACAGCCTCCTAGAGAACCTTGTTCCAGCCCTGAAAGGTATTACTTCCTAGTTGGTGCTGTAACTGAGTTTTCAACAGGCGACGATTGTAGCATTCTATCAAGCCACATGCTTCAGGATGGTGGGGAAGATGGTAAGACCATTGAATTCCATGAACATGAGCTATTGCTCCCCTTCATTTTCTACGAAGTGAGTTCCCTAATTAGAAGCAATGCTGTGTGGAATACCTGGATGGTAGAAAAGGCATTCTGTAAATCCACAGATGATAGTTTTGGCAGAAGCATTGCATGCAGGGAAGAAAAGTCCACATCCAGAATAAGTGTCTGTTCCAGTAAGATCTAAATGTTGGCCCTTCCATGATGGAAGTGATCCTAGGTAATAAACCTGCCAGTAGGTATCTGACTGATCAGCAGAATACCTTATCTACTATGCCCAGGAAATGGTGCCATATCAGGGACTCGGTGTTGGTCACTGTTGCTCATCAGCAATTGTAGGCAGGTTGTCCTTGGTGAGTAGAAATTCATCTTGTTGAGACCGTGCATAACCTCCATCCCTGTCACCATGGCCACTGTGTTCATGGCTATACATACACAACATATTGTTTTCTGTATGTTAAACCAATATTACATGCTAATAATAAACACCACTTGATCATGGTATATAATCTTTTTGGTGTGATGTTAAATTCAGTTTGCTAGCATTTTGTTGAGGAATATTGCATTTATGTTCATCAGAGATATTGGCCTATAGTTTTCTTTTCTTGTGGTGTATTTGTCTGGCTTTGGCATCAGAGTGATGCTGGTCTTATAAAATGAATTTAGAAGTAATTCCTCCACTTCTGTTTTTTGGAAGAGTTTGAGAAAGATTTGTATTAATTTGTCTTTGAATGTTTGGTGTAATTCAGCTGTGAAGCCAACTGGTCCTGGGCTTTTCTCTGTTGGGAGACATTTCATTACCATTTCAATCTCTTTATTGTAATTGGTATGTTCAGGCTTTCCTTTTCTAGGAGTTTATCCATCTCCTTTAGGTTATCCAACTTGTTGGCATACAGTTGTTCATAATAGTCCTTTAAGATTTTTTTGTTTTTGAGGTATTCATTATAATGTCCCCTCTTTCATTTCTAATTTTATTTATTTGAGACTTCTGTTTTTTTATTCCCTCTCAGTCCAGCTAAGGGTCTGTCAATTTTATTTTTTCAAATAAAACAAACAAACAAACAAAAAAAACACAAACAAACAAAAAACCCTCAGTTTTGTTGATTTTTTTTCTAGTTCTATTCTCTATTTGATTTATTCCTGCTCTGATTCTTATTATTTCCTTCTTTCTGCTAGCTTGGCTTGTTCTTCTTTTCTAGTTCTTGGAGGTATAAAGTTTAGTTGTTTATTTGAGCTCTTTCTTCTTTTAAAGTGCAGGCATTTATTGCTATAAAAATCCCTCTTATCATGCTTTTGCTTCATTCCATAAGCTTTGGTGTGTTGTGTTTTTGTTTTCATTCATCTCAAAATATCTTTTAAAATTTGCTTTTGATTGCCTCCTTTACCTAGTGGTTTTTCGGGTGTTATTTAGTTTCCATTCACTTTATTTGTGAATTTTCTCATTTTCTTGCTGTGACTGACTTCTAGTTTCATTTCATTTTTATCAGAAAACGTACTTGATATAATTTCAGTTTTCCTAAATTTGCTAAGACTTGATTTGTGAGCAAATATGTGATCTATCCTGGAGAATATTTTACGTGCATTGAGAAGAATGTGAATTCTGCTACTGTTCAGTGAAAAGTTCTGTATATGCCATTTGGTCTGTAGTGTTGTTCAAGTTTGCTGTTTATGTATTGATTTTCTGTATGAATCTTCTATCTAATATTGCAAATGGGGTAATGAAGTCTTACTTTTATTGAATTTCTCTCATTTATTCTTTCAGATCTGTCAATATTTGCTTTGTATACTTAGGTGCTGTGACATTGGTTGCATATATATTCATGATTGTTATATGTTCCTATTGAGTTGACTCTTTTATCATTATGTAACAGTTTTCTTTGTCCCAAGAGACAGTTTTTGACTTAAAGTCTGCTTCATTTGATATAGATATAGAGGTACTTCAAAGAGTTCATGAAAAAATAGAATTGCAAGAATATAAATCTTTCCATGAACTTTTTAAGGCACCCTTGGATAGCCACTCCTGCTTTTTCTGGTTCCCATTTGCACAGAATGTTCTTTTCCATTCCTTCACTTTTAGCTCATTTGTATCCTTGAATCCAAAATGAGTTTTTTGTAGTCTGCATATTGATGGATCTCATTTTTTAAAAAATTCATATAGCCACCCTATATCTTTTTATTGGGGAGTTTAGTTCATTTACATTTAAAATAATTATTTATTAGGAAAGATTTACTGTTGCCAATTTGTTAATTGTTTTCTGTTTATGCTGTGCCTCTTTTGTCTCTTTTTCTTTCTTGCTATTATTTATTTATTTATTTATTGGTAATGCTATGTTTTGATTACTTTCTCTTTGTGTGTGTGTCATTTCTACACGTATCTTCTTTGTGGTATCAAGGGGTTTACATAAAATATATTATTTTAGCTAAAATATATTATTTTGTGTTTTGTGAGACTATCCTTATATAGAAACACCTCACCAATTAGCCTGGCTATAGATCCTAGTTGACTCTCAAATCTTTTTGTTTGCCTAAACTACTGTTTCTGTTTTTAGTTCTCCTCCCCCCACCGCACCCAGAGAATGTACTAAGTTCTGTCAGTGACCTAAGAAAGGAAATATAGAAGCCAGAACCTTTGGAAAGGTTGGAGTAGATGTGTGTTCCAGTTCCTTTTCTCCACATAGTGAAGATGAGACCCGGAGTTTATTTCCTTCTCTATACTAAGCCACCGAGAGGATCTGTTGCAAATGTCTGTACTCTCTTTCAGACTGTACCCTCTGATCCTGGGGCAATAGCTGCTGGAAATGAGCCTACTGAATGTCCACCTCTTTGCTTTTAGTGTTCTAGGGAGACTGAGGAATGCAGAGTTTCATTAACTCCCAGAGCTAAGTGGCAAAGAAGACAATCTCTCAGGTGAAAGCTATAAAGTTGTGATGTTCAAAGTGCAGACAAACTCCTTCCAGGGAGAATCTACAGACTTGAATTTGTCACTAGGGTAAGCCTGGAAAAAAGGTTGGGAAAGTGTCTGAACTCCTATTCAGGCTTGTGGGGGTCTTTTCTGTGTCTGCCCAGTTTAATCTATGATGTAAGCTAATTAGACGCTAGGTTGTCAAGCAGCAGCTGGAAAAATGTGCTGAAAACCCCTTCCAGGAAAAACTGGGAGCTTTGTGTTTTAGCCTCTTCTCTGCCCTTATCCTGAAGGGCAAATCCCCTGGAAGTGCTTGTGCACCCATACAAAACTACCACTTTCTTCTGCAGTCTAGGGAGATATGCCTAGTCCTTTCTGCTCTCAGAGGTAAGTTAATTAAGAGCCAAACCAAGGGGAATCTTACCATTAGAGTGCTATACATGTGATCTAAAAACTTCTCTCCTCAGGGAGAAACTAGATGTTGTGGATTCCTTCCCAATTATACAGTGCAGTTGGCAGGTTTGGTTTTGTGCCCTAGCATACCCAAGATTTTTCTGCCTGTTTAGATGTGGATATTTTCTTAGTTGCTTGTGTGTAGGAGTGTCTTAACTTGTTTCTGACTTTTCTTCTGAGGAAACTGTCCTGTTTGTACATGTTATTTGGTGTGTTCATGGTAGGATGGAGAGTTAGTTGCCTCCCATTCTGCCATATTGCTGACATCCCTCTGAGTAAGACTATTCTTTTTTTTTTTCTTTTTGTCTTTTTTTTACTAACCGGTAACAGGATGCAACCCTCAGTGTTGCGCCTGTACTGGGGACCGGCAACGGAATCGCAACCCTCGGTGTTGCGCCCGCACCGCGCTCAGCCAGTGAGCGGGAACCGGTCTCCACATGGGATCCGAACCCTCGGCGGGAGCGCCACCGCGCTCCCAAGCGGCGCACTCTCCAGTGCGCCACCGGGCCGGCCCTGAGTCAGACTATTCTAATTGTTGCTTTGACTCTGCTGTCCATTATGGTAACCACTCCAACCTTGCCTTCAGCAATTGAATGCTGCCACTTGGCCCCAACTACTCAGGACCGAATTATTCCTCTTGCATTTAGGCTTGCCAATTTAGTGACTGCAGTTCCTACTGTAAGTTCTGGCCTATAGAGAAGAGCAATCTAAGAGCTCTTCCAGGGTGTCAGAGCTCCCCTCACAAATGTATTTCTTACAGCTGTGGTAAAAGGTGTGTTATAAATTCTACTAAGGTGGCTGATTAGGTCTTAAATGACAAATTCACTCTAACATTTCAATATCCGTAAACCTTTGCGTCCCTTAATCTACATTAATCCAAGGCAGGACTGGCATTTCTAATTTAATTACTGTAGGCCACCTTTTCATCCATATCTCACCCAACCAACCAAATAAATGTTACAGCCCCTTATAACTCTCCCAGCTGTAACATTAAATGCAGAACCTCTGTTTAGTTGTCTAATATGAATAAGTTCAGCCTGATCCAACTTTATGTTTCTTATACCTTTGTCTCACACCCTTAACATCAATTACCACACATCAGTTATAGGTATCAATCTTCTACCTTTATCACACACCCTTAGCATCAATTTCCAATATTTCTGTCTGTATAAATGAGAAAATTCAAATAGTTCTTCTGAAGTGTAGCATACCACTTCACAGGTCACACTTTCTATTTCACCTTTAGATACCTGCTGGTATTTGAGTCTAGAAGCAAAGGGGAATGGTGGGTGTGAGTTCTGAGAAGAATCAGCATTGTCTCATATGGCAACTGCTTCAGGAGAGACCATTACAGATTATTCAGTCATTTCGGAGTTAATCCCCTTAGATGGGGGTAAAGAGGCTGCCTCTACTGGGGATGGAAAGGCTGCTTTCAGTGGAGGTAGAAACCTCCTTCTTCTGGGAAGAAAAAAAAAAAAAAGACTGATCAGAATTTAGTGGCTCAGTGTTCCCAGCTTCTTTAGTATCTTCTCATATGCCTCTATTCCAACTTTCAGGATTCCATTCCTTCCTGATTAATGTCCTCATTTTAATTATATACACCATGAGAGGTAGGGAATTCAATTTGCATTGTATGTCAACCATTTACAAAATGATATTCTGGATATTGTTTTCAGTGCTAACAGCCCTGTGACTTTAGGAGATAAAGGTCTCTTTCAGAAAAGACAGAAAATTTCAGGTCATTCATGCAGTCTTTAGCTGGAAACTTGGACATCTGAGTTTATCCTTTTCTCTTACTTAATGTTTCTCTTTCTCTTAATGTTGTCCAGCGACATTAAGTATAACCAGCCAATCTCATTCTATCGGTTAGACTGACAAAAATGTTTATATACAGTCAGAATCTTGCTTCTTATAATGTCTTATTAGGAGTATTCCTTGGTGATATGTTACATATCTCTACTGCCATATCACACCATGGATTATCAGTTCTCTTTATTATAAAAATTAGAGTCATTAGTGCCTTTAAATCTGATTAGATTAGAGAGCCAGTTTCAGAAATTGGTTGAGAAAATATATCCTTAACATTCTGTTCCTCTAGAACCAGTCTTGGTACCAAAATCTGAATTAGTCAGGGTTCTTCAGAATAACAGAATCAATAGGTATGTGTATATGTGTGTGTAAAGTTTATTATAAAGAATTGTCTCATAGGATATGGAGGCTGGCAAGTTTAAAATCAGCAATGTGGGACTAAAGGCTTGAGACCCAGGAGAGCTGATGATGCATATAAAATCTGAAAGCAGTCTGCTGTATAATTTCTTTTGCTTAGGCAGGCCAGTTTTTATGTTCTATTCAGGCTTTCAATTGATTGAATGAGGCCCACCAATATTAAGGAGGACAATCTGCTTTAACTCAAAGTTTGCTAATTTAAATGTTAATCTCATACAAAACTTCTCCCAAGTTGTCACATAAAATTGACTATCACAGGTAAAAAGCACGGATTAATGCTGAAAGACTTGGGTGAATATTTGTTGAAAGACAAGTTTGGTGTGTCTACCTGAAAATTACTTCTTAAACACAAATGAAAAAAATGAATATTTTATAGCATAATGAATATAATAGATTATACTGACAACATGTAGCACCTGATGTGACAAACTGGAAAAAAAATTATTTAGATATTACTCCTGACAATTATAGCCTAGAATGAATCATGGGAACACATTCAGACAAACTCAGTTGCCTTTTATTTTTCATCAATATTCCCGAGAAAATATTCCCAGATCAAGAGAGACTAAAACATATGACAAGCAAATGCAATAAAGTTTTCTGGATTTGAGAATGGATGAGAAAATAAAATGTTATAAATGGCATTTTGGCAAAAAAGGAAAGGGTCATAATATCTGCAATTTATTGATAAATCGTTCAGCTAAATATTCAAAGTAATATTAACATTTAGAGACTAAAAGTAAAGCAAACATGGAAAAATGTTAAAATTAGTTAAAAATAAGGAGAGTTTACAGGTGATCAACTGTAGGATTTGACAAAGATGACCTTAACATTCCTTTAAGCTGGACAAAGTTTTACTCTAGTATCCTAACCTGCTATTTCATAGAGCTTTTTTTTTTTTTAAAAAACCCTTATCGTTATGAATTTTTTCTTTGTCCCTTTGAGATGTAGATTTATTAAAAATCCTTTGCCAATTTACAACCCAGAAATGTCTTTCTCAAAAATCTAGAAGGCATAACTTTGAAATATAATCATCAAGAAAGATAGCACCTCATATCCTAGTCTGTGTGAAGTTAGGCTTCAGCCTAACTTGGAGCAAAGTTGAAAGGCATTCTGTCATAAAGACAGAAGAAAGTTTAATTTTCCTTTGTATAAAACCAGTCAGCAAACACAGATGGCTTAATCATACAAATAAAAAATGCATTTGCAAAAAATGTGAATGTAACTTAATGTGCTGAAACATCCCATTGATCAATTTCCTACCAAATATCCTCCAGTGTTTTTCTTCTAGCTCACTCCAGAGTTTAAAATCCCTTCTCCCCTGGCTTTTCCAGAAAAGAATATCACTTTATTTGTAATTTAATTTATTTTTTTAAATCTTTTATTTGGTGTATATTCTTTTTTTATTATAACATGGCTGATTTTACATATCTGTGGGGTATGGAGTTGACTCAATACCTGTGTGCAATATGTGATGCTCAAATCAGGATAATCAGTATATTCAACATTGTGCAGTGTAATCATTTTTCATGGCCCTTTACGAATTCCTCCCTCAGCTCTCTCCCCCTCCCCCTTTCCCACCTCTGGTAACCTCAGTTCTGTTTTCTTCTTTTGAAAGTTCAACCTATTATTGTGATTGTTGTGTCTTTCTTTTTTTACTTGTTTATTTTTTTAGCTATCACTTATGAGTAAGGACATACAGTGTTTATCTGTGCCTAGCTTGTTTTACTTAACATAATTTTCTTTAAGTTAATCGATGTTGCTGTGAATGGCAGTATTTCATCCTCTTTAAAGGCAGAGTAGTATCTGTTGTGTAAATATACCACATTTTACATATCCAGTAGTCCATCAATTGACATTTAAGTTGGTTCCAAATCTTAGGTATTGTAAATAGAGCTGTGATAAACATGAAAGTGCAGGTATCCATTCAACATGATGATTCCATTCTTTTAGGTATATACCCAGCAGTGGGATTGCTGGATCCCATGGCAGTTCTATAAGCAGTTATTTAAGGAAACTCCAGATTGTTTTCCATTACATCTGCACCAATTTCCACTCCCACCAACAGTGAGAGAGGGTTCCCATTTTTTTGCATCCTTGCCAGCATTTGTTATTCTCTCTGTTTTTGATAATAGCCAGTGTAACTGGAGTGAGATGGTATCTCAGTATGGTTTATGATTTGCAGTTCCCTGATGCTGAGTTACGTTGAGAATTTTTTTCATACATCTATTGGCCATTTGTATATCTTACTTTAAGAAATGCCTGTTCAGCTCCTTTGACCATTTTTTAATTGAGTTATTTGTCTTTTTTAATATTAAGTTGTTTGAGTTCCTTATACATACTGGATATTAATCCTTTGGCAAATACATAGTTTGCAAATATTTTCTCCCACTCAGTAGTAGGTTGTCTTTCATTCTATGAATTGTTTCTTCTGTGCAGAAAGTTTTTAGATTGATATAATCCTATTTATTTATTTTTCCTTTTTTTGCTTGTGCTTTTGAGATCTTATAAAGTCTTTGCCCAATCCTATCTCCTGAAGTGTTTGCCCTATGTTTTCTTTTAGGAGTTTCATAGTTTTAAGCTTAATATTTAAGTCTTCAATCCATTTTGAGGTGGTTTTTATATATGGAGAGAGGTACAGGTCTATTTTCATTCTTCTACATATGAATGTCCAGTTTTCCCAGCACCATTTATTGAAGAGTCAATTTTTTTCCTCAATGTATACTCTTGGTGTTTTTGTCAAAGATCAGTGGGCTGTAAGTATGTGGGTTAATTTCTGGGTTCTCTATTCTGTTCCATTGGTCCATATGTCTGTTTCTATGCCAGTACCCTGCTCTTTGTGTTACTATAGCTTGTAGTACAATTTTAAGTCTGGTTGTATTATGCATCCAGCTTTATTTTTTTCCGCTCAGTATTGCTTTGGCTATTTAGGGTCTTTTGTTGTTCCATAGGAATATTAAGATTGTTTTTCTATTTCTGTGAAGAATGTCATTAGTATTTTTATAGGGATTGCATGGAATATGTAGATCGCTTTGGACAGTATGAACATTTTCACTCTGATTCTTACCCAAGAGATAGAATGTCTTTCCACTTTTTTGTGTACTCTTTAATTTCTTTCAGTAGTGATTCATAGTTCTCTATAGAGATCTTTCACCTCCTTTGTTAAATTGATTCATAGGTCTTTTATTTTGGGGCGACTATTGTAAATGGGCTAGCTTTCTTGATTTCTTTTTCTGCTAGTTCACTGTTGAAGTATAGAAACACCACTGTTTGTATCCTGCAACTTCATTGAAATCATTTATAAACACTAAGAGGTGTTTTTTTGTTTGTTTGTTTTTTGGGGTTTTTGGTTTGTAGAGTCTTTAAGCTTTTCTACATATAGTATTATATCATCTGCAAACAGGGACATTTTGACTTTGTCTTTTCCAATCTAGATGTCCTTTCTTTCCATCTCTTGCCTGATTGCTCTGGATAGTACTTCCACTACTATGTTAAATAGGAGTGGTGAGGGTAGGTATCTTTGTTTTGTTCCCATTCTTGAAGGAAAAGATTTCATCTTTTTCCCATTCAGGATGACATTGATGTAGGTTTGCCATATATGACTTTTGTTGTGTTGAGATACTTCCCTTCTATATGTAATATGCTGAGAGTCTCAAATGTTTTTTCTGCATCTACTGAGATAGTCATGTTTTTTGTCCTTGATTTTGTTGATGTGGTATATCACTTTTATTGTCTTGAATATGCTGAACCTTCTTTGCATACATGGAATGAATCTACATTTTGAACTTAAATGATATTACTTGCTATACTCTCATGTACAATATATTAAAAAATACCTTTACTTTTCAAGTCTTATTAAATAGATTATACTGACTAAACAATTAAAGAATATTTTGGCTCTCATAATGGTACATATGTAGATAGCTTCAAATAAATCTTTTCCCAGTGGTTCAGTAATGTTACACCAGACCTAATTTCTGGTTGCTGTTCTCTGTCACTAGCTTTACCTTCAGACTGGCTTCCCTTTGATGAAAAAATCAATACAAGCAGGTTCCAGATTATATGCTTTTGTATCATTTTTGTGTGTCTCTATTTTATTTAGTTTTGCTCTGATCTTAATTATTTCTTTCCATCTACTAATTTAGGGGTTGGATTATTCTTTTGTATCTAGTTCTTTGAGGTTTAGAATTGGATTGTTTATTTGAAATCTTCCTATTCTTTTGACGTAAGCATTTATTGCAATAAACTTCCCTCTTAGTACTGCTGTGCAGTATCCCACAGGTTTTGGTATGATGCATCTTTATTTTCATTAATTTCAAGATTTTTTTTATCTTCCTATTCTTTTGACGTAAGCATTTATTGCAATAAACTTCCCTCTTAGTACTGCTGTGAAGTATCCCACAGGTTTTGGTATGATGCATCTTTATTTTCATTAATTTCAAGATTTTTTTTAATTTTCTGTTTAATTTCTTTTTGGACCTGAAGCATGTTGTTTACTTTCCATGTTTTTGTATATTTTCCAGAGTTTCATTTATTATTGATTTCTCTTTTTAATCTGTTGTGGTCTAAAAAGATACTTAAATGATTTCAAAGTTTTTAGTTTGCTGAGACTTGATTTGTGACCTAACATGTGGTCTATCCTGGAGAATGTTCCATGAGCTGATAAGAAGTATATATGTACTGTAATTGTTGGAGGAAATGTCCTGTAGATATCTGCTAGGTCCAGTTAATCTGTAGGTTAAATCCTGTGTTTCTCTGTTTATTTGTTGCACAGATGATCTGCCCAATGTTCAGAGGAGAGGTATTCAGGTCCCAAACTATTACCATATTGAAGTCTATCTCTTTTATTATGTCTAATAGTGTTTGCTTTATATATCTGGGTAATTCTGTGTTGGTTCCATCTATATTTAAGATTTTTATGTCTTCTTGCTGGATAGATCCCTTTATCATTATGTAATGTGCTTATTGGTCTCTTATGGTTTTTAGTTTAAAGTCTATTTTATCTGATATAAGAATAGCTACTCCTGTTCTTTTTTGATTTCTATTTGTGTGGTATATCTTTCTCCATCCCTTCAATCTTAGTCTGTGTGTGTCATTATAGGCCATGTGAGTGTCAAAGACAACACACCGCTGAGTCTAGCTTTATAGTCCACTCAGTCAGTCTGTGTCTTTTGAGTGGGGAATTTAATCCATTTACATTTAGAGTTATTATTGAAAGGTATCAACTTCTGGCATTTTAATACATTTTTGCTTGTATGTTTTAAATATCTTTTTTTCCCTTTCTTCCCTTTTTATTGTTCGTTTTCCATGTTTGTTGGTTTCTTGAGGCGGTTAGATAGTTTTTTAATTTTTCTTGTTCACATTTTTGTTCTACTAGTGGATTTTGTTCTTTCCTGTGTATTCATGGTAGTGATTATTGTTTTTTTGGATTCCAGATACAGTACTTTCCTAAGGATTTCTTGTAGGGCTGGTTGTGTGGTGGTGAACTCCCACACTTTTTGTTTGTCAGGGAAATACACTATTTCTACCTCATTTCTGATGGATAACTTTTCTGGATTTAATGTTCTTAGCTGGCATTTTTTTTTTCTTTTAGTATTTTGAGTATATCATACCATTCTCTTCTGGCCTCTATGGTTTCTGTTGAGAAGTCTACTGGTAGTCTGATGGGAACTCACTGATAGGTGACTTGATGCTTTTGTATTGCTGCTTTTAAGATCCTCTCTTTGTCTTTGAGCTCTACCAGTTTGAGTATAATGTGTCTTGGAGAGGTCCTTTTTGGTTTGAATCTGTTTGGGGATCTTTGAGTCTCCTGGATCTGAAGGTTCATGTCTCTTCATATACCTGGGAAGTTTTTGCTATTATTTCATTGGACAAGTCTTCCATGCCTTTTCCTTTCTCGTTCCCTTCTGGAGCACCCATGATTTGGATGTTCATGTTCTTCAGGTTGTCTGCTAGCTCTCTTAGATTTTCTTCACTTTTATATATTTTTTATTTTACTTTATTTTTTGTTTGCCTGGGTTATTTTGAAAAGAGCATCTTTGAAACCATTAATTCTTTTTTCTGATTGCGCTAATCTGCTGCTTAAGCTCTTGGTTGCATTTATTTCATTGAATGAATCCTTCAGCTCCAGGAGTTCTGCTACATTCTTTTTAAAGGAATTAATTAATCTCCGTATATTTTCTCCTTCAGATCCTTGGTACTTTTTCTCATTTCATTGTGTCATCTAACTGAGCTTCTTGTATTTCATTGAGTTTCTTTAAGATAATTGTTTAATTCCTTTACAGACATTTCAAGGGATTCCTGTCAATGCAGGCTGGTACTTGAGAATTATTATATTCCTATGGGGTATTATATTTTCCCTTTTTTCATATTTTTAGTATCTTTACATTGATGTCTAGTCATCTGGTAGAGCAGTTGTTTCTTCTATTACTTTGAAGTAGGCCTTGAGAAGAGAAACTTCCTTCTGTAGATGTGTTTTATGTTGACCATTGAGTGGGATGTTTTAATATTGGCTCCAGGTAGGTGCAGTAGTGTAGTCTCTTTGCAGGTACTTCAGCCACATTCAGTGTTGGAATTGCATGTGAATACCTTCATGACCTAGTCACTAAGGCACTTAGTGATTTCTGGATGAGGTTGGT
>NW_007735424.1:29265-30967 GCF_000696425.1 Galeopterus variegatus | reverse complement strand
TACTTTGAAGTAGGCCTTGAGAAGAGAAACTTCCTTCTGTAGATGTGTTTTATGTTGACCACTGAGTGGGATGTTTTAATATTGGCTCCAGGTAGGTGCAGTAGTGTAGTCTCTTTGCAGGTACTTCAGCCACATTCAGTGTTGGAATTACATGTGAATACCTTCATGACCTAGTCACTAAGGCACTTAGTGATTTCTGGATGAGGTTGGTGATACTATGTTTGTTTAACTAGGATATGATCAAGCTCTTAAGTTCTTGGGAGAAGTGCCATGGTTCCTTGTAGCTCTTTGGCTGGGGTGGGTGATCCTGAATGAGCTTCTAGGCACTCCAGATAGCTTCCTATGTCCCTGATGGGTGAATTGAGGTATACTGGTGCTCCTCAGTTTGAATGGGTAACCCTGGGTGGGGTTTCTCTTTCCTCTTTCCTGCTGGCTTCTCCTGGGATCTTGCTTCCCTCAGCTGGTGGATGGGTTGGTGGTGATTGGGAATTTTCTTCCTTACTCTGTTTGGGTATGCTGGATTTCTGTACTCTTAGGAGGTTTTGTGTGTGTCTCTCCCTGGATTGAGGCAGTCCCATGGGCTGTGCTCATACCTCCTATCCCCAGGTGTGCTAGGGCACATGGCTTGTAATTTCCTTTGTGGGTTGGGCCACTGGGTTGCAGGTCTGTGATCATTCACCTGGGCTCCACTGGTGAGTCTCCTTCTGTCTATGCTGATAAGTGGTCAGTAGGCTGCCTATAAGATGGTGGTGGCTGCTGGTGTGGCAGTGAGCCATCCTTGCAGCAGCAGTTGCTTGGCAGTGGCTGTTTCAGACCACTCACACAGTAACAGTGTCTGTGGCAGCAGCAGGGAGCACTGTGACTGGCAAGTCCTGCTGTTGCCATCAGTCAGGCAGGGCAGGATTACATCCCAGGGCTGGTGAAGTCACTGGTGCCATCAGACAGTCAGGTGATGGCCAAGAATATCATTTAATGTGAGAGAAATCATTTGATTTAAGTGTTGTGGTCATAATTGAAAAATCTATGTGTCCTCAGACCTCACTTCTGGTAGCTAGCATAGTAGCAGCATTCCAATTGATTAAGACAAAAAAAAAAAAAGAACCATTTTGACACTTGCTATTTGTTCACATTATAACCATGTTGAAAAACCAGTCACTTGCCTCCTGAGAAAATTTACTAATTGTATTTTGTATATTACAAGTTTCTTTTATTTTTACTTTCTTTCAGTTTGTTTATTTTCTCCTCAGTTTGTTTTCTATTTAATTGTTAAAATTGGTATTTCATTGTTCTCTTTCCATATTTTTCATTTCTTTTTTTCCCTGTTCATTCTCATTTTGTATTTTACCTTTGCCTAGAGTCCCAATCTTTGCTACTCTACCATTCATTATACAATCAACATTTTTAAAAATGTCCCCAAGCTAATCTAATACAAAACTTTGGAAAGAATTTCTGGAAAGAACTTAGCACTTCTGGTAAAATGTTTAAAGAGTCAAGTAACTTTTTTCATTGAAATTATATCTGAAGTGAGAAATTTAAAATGTGATGGTTGTCTTATTCAACATTGACATTCAAGAGGATTGTTTTAGTTTCAGTTTGTAGTTCTATTTGTCTACTTGAACCAGGAAATGATGGGAATTTTCTTTTTTTTTCCCCTCAGAAAATATAGAAAAAAATTAAGAGAATATTTTATATTTTAATATTG
>NW_007735424.1:27025-29146 GCF_000696425.1 Galeopterus variegatus | reverse complement strand
AGTTTCAGTTTGTAGTTCTATTTGTCTACTTGAACCAGGAAATGATGGGAATTTTCTTTTTTTTCCCCTCAGAAAATATAGAAAAAAATTAAGAGAATATTTTATATTTTAATATTGAATATTAAAATCTGGATATCTGCATCATACATACTCTGATTAATCTCAGCTACCAGTGCTTAGAATAAAAATTTCAAAGCATTTTGAAATTCTGCCCCTGGATCAGGGATTCTGTGATGGTGATGCCCTATCAGGGGATCATGAAACAATGTAACTATCAATCATCACTAGCTCTGAAGAATTAAAACCATTTTCACAAAAGCCAAAATGCCACGAAGTACCCCAGAGCAGTTAAACTACTCAGTTGGCTTTTTCATTGTTCATTTTCTATATTTCCATTTCTTTTTTTCCACGCATATTCATTTTGTATTTTAACTTCACCTGGAGCCCTGACCTTGGCTACTCTATATTTCATGATAGAGTCAATGTAGAAAAAAAAGGCCCCCTTGTTAATCTATCATAAAACTTTTTGGTATAATCAAATCCACAATCACCATGTGAAGAGAAGTTAACATGTTTGATAAAATTCATAAAGACTTTTCTTAAAGTTTTCATTGCTATTAAAACATTTGTGTGGGAACACCATAATCTACCCTACCAGTTTTTGATCAAGAATCCAATAACTTTCAATTGGACAGATTTTTTTTGTTTTTTTATGTAGCCTAGAAATGAATAACTCTTTTCTTTTCTCCAAAATGTACCCTCCAAGATTAAATTGCAGAATTGGCCTGTTGGAGGTTATTTTCCTTAAAGCAAAATTATAATAAAATTTGACATACATTTATAGATAAAGCATTTGAAAATCTTTTTTATAATATGATGCAAATATTTTATTTAATTTTGAATTCTATTTCAATTACATTTTTTCACTTTATTTTAAGGCTGTCTATCTATGTTAATATGTGTGATATGTTTATATAATGCATTTATTAGATTTCTAACTTCTTCAAAACCCAACTTTCAAATGCACTCTTTTCAACTCCTAAAACAAGGGAATAAAAATTGAGTATAAAAGAACAAAAATTTCAAAAATGGAGAAAAGAACAAGTGTTTTGTTTTAAAAAGTTAATTCAGTATGGGTGCAGGAAGATGGCAGAAATAGTAAAACCCACATAGTTTAGGGTTAATGTTGAAAAGAAGGATGTTGGAACAAATAAGGCTATTAAGAACAGATGATAAGTGAGGAGATGACTAAGAATTAGAATGTGTGTTAAAAATACAGGAAAGAATGTGATTTCTTTTGAAATTGAGTTCAAGAGACATAATCTTTCCAGCAGATATAAGCATTTGATTTACATAAATATAGATATTTTGTGAAAGAGTGGATTTGCTAAATTTATTGTGTTTATAACAAATAAAAGCTTAAACCTGAAAAGCTAACTGACTTCATCAAGGTATAAATGAACTCATACATTCATAAGGGAATCACTGTTATAAGCATTCTATTTTATGGTAGTTTGGGGGCAAGTAAAAAAGATGATCTACCCAATCTGCCTGAAGGACATTACTGAGAGTGAAGAAACGGCAAAGAAGCAAATCTTCAGACAGACTTAAATATACAACATGTTTAAGGGGGAAAAAAGGCAAACTAAAACAGAAATAGGTAGTGTAGGTCCTTCAACTTTGCTCTTCTCTGCCTTGTAATTGGTGTGATTGGGTTCTACTAGTTTGATTTTTTTTTTTTTGCCTATCCATGTTAATTTTAGAATTAGCTTATAAATTTCTATAAAAAATATCTTCTGGGATATTGCCAGGGGTGGTGTTAAAGCTCTATATTGCCTTTTGACAAATGGAGCTTTTAATAATATTAAGGATTGTCTGTGAACATTCCTCCATTTACTTAGGTCTTTAATTTTTTCTGCAATATTTTGTCTGTGCCATTCTTTTATATCATACATCAAATTTATCATTATGTATTTTATATTGTCCATGCAATTGTAAATATATTTTTCATTTTCTGATATTTTGTTGCTAGTATTTAGATATATAATTTCTTTTTGCATATCAGTCACATATTTTGATCCTTTGTAGCTTTTTAAAATATAACTTGTAGAATTTCTTACA
>NW_007735424.1:25180-26209 GCF_000696425.1 Galeopterus variegatus | reverse complement strand
TTTTTTTATATCAGCATGGACTTATGAATATTTATTTTACAATTTATTATAACCCCTGATAATCTACTGGCCTTTAACTAAAAGCAGGTACTATATACATTTAATCTATTAGATAAATATATTTCAAAGAATCTGTTTAAACTTGGATTTATCATGTATTTTCCCATGATTATATTCTGATTATGACTCTCATACACACATACATACAACTAGCATTGACATTTACCTTTCTTGCCCTCACTGAGTGGATTTCAAATTGAATTATTAAGAAGATAATAAAGAAGTGATGGAGAAAGGAAAAGAAGGAAGTCAATTACATGAGATTTAATTGGCCTATTAGGCAGATCATCTCTGCACTACTTTCTTAGCAAACTCAGGCACTAAACAGTTAAAATTTAACTTGTAATATGTATTACTTTTTAATAAAAAAAAGTGTCTAAACCAATTTAATTTTGACCTTTAAGAAAATTTTGTATCAGGCTAAAAGAATTTTGAACCTCAGCCATTATTAGAATTATCTTTGCCTCTTTTCTATAAAGGTCTAAAAACGTTATTCATATTCCCTTGTTTATTTCTTTAAACTGACTCTCCCATCTCTATGCATGATGAGTTTCATGTTAAAGTAAAATTACTACAAAATTATAATTATCCAAATGTAGAATATTTCTAAGCATTGACATTTTTAATCTTTAGTTTTGTGTCTTTACTCCAGGTAGGTAAAGACTTTATATATAGACAAAACTTTACATTCTTCGTGTTTCGGATTGTGAGTTTTGCTTAAAGTTATGTGCTTTAGAGGCTGTCAATTATTTTTATTTTTCCACCTGCAGTAAAATAATGTTTTAGCTATATTTAACTGCACTCTCTAACACATCTCCTGCGAAGATAATATCTTCTTCTTGAACTCTGTGCAAGGGCCAAATAAACTGAAACCTAACTAAATTAGCAATCAACACAGAACTTATGTGTTTTTATCTACCTACAATGCTTCCCTTTTAGAATAGATCAATCTTCTGTATCTCTTCATTT
>NW_007735424.1:15984-23959 GCF_000696425.1 Galeopterus variegatus | reverse complement strand
CATTTACAGAACATTATAGTCTTTAGAATCAGCACGGAATTCCATTCCCTACAGCTCATTATGTGAACAGTGCCATTTCTGAGAATGAGTTTGGGCTGCTCCTCTCCTTGGATTTCTAGATTGGTGCTGTGCTGACACTGTTTTGTTCTTGATTTACTCTTGTTTTGTTGTCACTGTAGATGCTGCAGCCATGTTCCTTGCATATATGGTAACATACACCTATTCCATATGAAGCACTTACATCTCATAACACTTTGTGTAACTTAAGTCTCACTTCAAAAAATGGCACCTTCAATTTCTGCCTCTACATATTATTTCATAGGGATTTGGGTTAGTTAGAATTTGGTTAACCTGAGAGGGATGGCAAAGCCTAAGTCATGTGCCTCAAAAAATACAGAATCCGTCTTTGTGTCATGTAAAAGATATCTGCAGGGGGTTGTTCCAGGGCAGGTAGATCATTTCATCTTCGGGTTCTACCATCCTCACCCTCAGCAATGCCCATCATAGTCCACCAAGTTGAAGACAACTCCCTAAATTCAAACCATCATATCCACATTCAATCCAGCAGGAGGAAAGCCTCAGTAAGAATGTGATAGTTCGGAAAATTGTTCAGCAAATGTTGATTCTACACTGCTGACCTCCACATTGATGCTAGACTTGGTTATTTAACTTGCTTTGGTCAAAGGAATATTAGTAAATATGAAGGCAGGCCTCAGATGGCCTCTGGTCTAAGTCCAGGTCCCAGAATAAATAGCTGTGGACAAACAAGCCTAATACCCAGCTTAGAGCTAATACCAGCTGAAGAATCACCCCCAGATGGGCCCAGCATAGACCAGCTGAACTAGAGACCAATGATGTTGCATAGCATTAAAACTAGAAATTAATTAGCTTACTATTCCCACCTTCAAAGTTATACCTCAATTCCACCCATGTCCCCAATGTTTCCTGTTATCTCTGTATGTTCATGGAGTAGAATCTTATACTCCTTTTTCAGAACATTATAGTCTTTAGCCCTATAATTCTATAGTGTAGAATTCCATTGCCTACATCTCATTCCCCTTTGAGAGTGAAAAGTAAGTTTTTGCTAATGAATACCACAAAGATTTTGAAGTTGCTTATTACAAGATAGATGCAGATTACTCTGCCTCAATGTCCTGCATAGATTTTCTTCATCCAATGTTATGTAACTAATGCCACCTAAGAGTGTGTTTGTCCAGAACTTTAAATCCAAAGCATTGCCTAAATGTGGAATATACTAACATTTATAAAGCAAATGTATTTCACAGAGCCTAGCTTCCAAAGCCCTGTAGTTTTAGGTATAACCTAGCCTTTTAAAATTACATATAGAAATGTTAAGCTTGCAAAAGACAGGAAACTTTCCCCAAGCCAAAGTCTCTGTTGTAGATAAAGAATTGTGAAACAGCAAAATTGCTGGCTCAAGGACAGACGTCCTTGATGCAGGTTAACCTAAAGTTACTTTACTGTTATGTGAAAATACTGAGGAAACTGCTGTAAGAAAAGACAGTATTTGCTAAGAACAAGCTTTTGTTGGTGGATCGACTTAACCTTTTGCAAATTGCGTTATGGAATGTCACTTTGTTATTTCACTTATGTTACCAGCCTCTATTGTTAAACTATACTTAGCCATAACTCCACCTATGTTCTTTTTCTGTAACTTTCTGGCCTGGGGAATTAAAACTGAGACAGAACCCCAGTTCAGGGTTATTTTTCCAAGGAGGGATGCCTCTCTCTTGAGGGTTCCAGGAAAATTAACGCATTTGGGGCTTCTCAGTGCTCAGGAGAAATGGGGTTTGAGTAATCCTTTGCATCTCCGTCACCCAGGGGGAGAGAGATGACAAAGAGAGTGTAATACCCGAAACTTCTCACACAAGCCACACCTTGGGTAATTCAACTCACTAATTTTGGACTCATCATCTATTGGCAATTTCTAAATTCTTTAGGAAGATACACACTTTAACTGCAGAAGGAAATTGAGAGAACAGAATATACATCTTTAAGTCCTTTATTTCATCTCCTGTGCTTTCATTCACAATCTGCTGCTTCATTCATAATCTGCTGCTTCTCCACCTAAACTCTAAAGTTTTGCCTGACTTTTCTGAACTTCTCTCTGTAAAGGCTCAAGTTTTAAAAACAAAATAGCCCTGCAACTCTAACTCTTCACTGAACATCCTTGTTTTTATTGGTGGTGGTGGTGTGGCCCTCACCAAAAGTCACCACCTTCCTGGAAACCTTCTTTACTAAAGCACACTGTTTGTGTGACTACTTTCTGTGTTATTAATGGTGATCTTTGGATAGTCAGATTAACAATGGTTATGGTTATCTCCTTTATATATTTTTCTGTACTTTCCATATTTCCTACAATGCATACTTATTGCATGTGTGGGAAAAAAGTTATTAAATGATGAATAAACATGTCAAAACAGCTTAAGCTTTCATATTTATTGAGGTCATAAAGCAATTATTGAAATTACTTTGCTGGCATTAACAGCCAAATTGAGGCTTTAAAACAGCTTTTGTCAAATCTGTCATGGCATTTTAACATTTTTAGATAAAATATAAAGCCCAATAGAATGAACAAAAATTATTGGTTTTAATTTTTAGTACCATCAGATTTGCTGCAGGCAAATTAGAATGTCCATTTAAAAACTGACCCTTTAAGAGTTAGTAAAAGATACATTAATTAGGAATGTTCAATTCTTGACCTATGAATGCTATTCTTTATAAATATGTTTAGAAATGTTCATTTAATACTTCGGCAGTTTTACCGCCCTTGCTGTCTCATTTCTCATTTCATGCTGAAGAGCTTTAATTTCTTCCTTGATTAAACTTTTGCTTCAATAATAATGAAAAATTATTTTAATTATGAGAAATCTGTATCCATAAGAATTTGATGTCTTTCTTATTTTGATTTTTATTGTCCTTCTAGATTACACCATTGTGCTATTTTCTCATCTTATTTAAATGTTTTGTTCTGTTTTGTTTTCTGAAATATGAATTAACATTTTTTTAGTTTATTTTTAATTTATTTAGTGAGGTGCATTTATTGTGTTCTCTATTTTATTAAAATCAGATGTACAATTTAGTTTCTAATTAATGTCGGTGTGGTGATATACAGAACCAAAGACCCAAATCATATGATTGCAACAAAAAAGGATGTCTGAGCCTTCCTCACTCTGTTTTCCAATAATACCATAAAAGTGTCTGTGTATATCTACATAGTCATGTCCTTTTTATGTTATGTGTTATTTTGTGTTAATTGTTATAAAAGTAGATATACATTTATTAGTCAATATAAACATGGGGCATTTAAAAATTATTTCTTAGTCCCTATCAAGACACAGAATGTAAAAGAAAAAAAAATAATTTAGTTCTACTATTTCATGACTTTCTCACTTGCTTTTTATCCCCCCACCCATACCCCTTGCCTTTGCTGCTATCCTCAGTTTTTTTCTTTTTAATATAGCTATTAACAGGTAGTCCTTTTAATGTGGGTATATTTTCTTCCATTTTTTCTGCTTTCTCTCTTTCTTTGTTTCTTTCTTTCTTTCCTTTCTTGGCAGATCACTTACTCAACTTTGTTGTTCAATGTTGGAAACTTCATTCTTTTCTTATTTAATACTCTTATCCATGACTATGGCCCCCAACTATTAGGCCATTGATTCCAAATGTATATCGCTAGTGTCAGCCTCTTCTTTTTTATGCACATACGTGTAATTGCTTTTTTGAAGTGCCTCTGCAGTGGATGGCTTAAAGCCATCTTAACAAATGCAACCTAGCTCTCTTCCTCTCCTCTACCCTTAATATTAGTAAATGGCATCACCATCCAAATCTTGGACAGCCTTATAAGTTTCTTTTTCTGACATCTGTTTTCAATCTATCAAACCTTTTCACAGGTGCCTTCTAAAACTCCATCCATTTTTCAAAATCTACAGTTAATCTAAACTATCATACATAAAAAATATTCACTTTTTATTCATTATCTTCTTGTGTATGTAGTTTTCTTATTAAAAATCAAATCTGATATTATGATTCTACCTAGTATCGAATTGCTTTTCAGCCTCCCAGACCTCATATGCTAAATAACAACTTTCCTGCCATGGCTCCAAAGTCTTTGGTGGATCTTCTCTTTGCTATGCTATGGTTATTCTTCTATCCCTCTTTATGTTCCTAAACCAGTGGCCTTTTTGTCCATATTCTAAGATGCCACACCTGCACTAGCTTCAAGTGCTACCCATGATCAACCTTTATCTCTTAATTTCAATTATTTATCAACTCTCACAACAAAAGTTACTACCTCAGGGAACATGCGAGCATGTGGGTATGCAGAGGCCACAGTCATCATAACTTGGTGCTAAAATACTAAAGTATGATATAATTTAATCATAGTATTAGTGGCAGTGCCATACTAATAATAGCAATAACAACAGCTAACATTTAGAGAACACTCTATTTGTCAGGTATTCATTTGTGTGCTTTACATGGGTTATCTGGCTGATCCTTACAAAAGCCCTGAGGTAGCTACAGGTATCACCGTGTTTTACAGACACCAAAAGTGAGGCTTAGAAACAGTAGGTAACTTGCCCAAGGTCACACAGTTGAAATGCAGTGAAGGCAAGAGGCAAATCCAAACAGCTATGTGTCTCACTACCATGTAGCCTCAAAATCTGGATTTTATTACAACTTAAAAACCAAGAAAACATGCTCTATATCATGAGAGCCTTTGAACACTGCCAGAGATAAAATGCATTGTAAATATATTTTATATCATCTCATACTTTTAAATGTAATTTCTGATTTTGATTAGACAATTTTTGTAGTGCTGATTTATCACCATCTTTGTGTTCTGGAGTGGTAAAAATCATGTCAACTTACATTTGAGAAAAGGCATTCAATTAGAATAACAGCATGCTCAGTCTTTCTTTTAATATACTTTGTTTACTGATAGAAAAAAATTGCTTTTTTAGAGCACTTAATGTGCCTGTTTCTACTGTTGTTTAATCTAAAAATTAATTAAAATAGTTTGAAATGTTTTATCTAGAGGATATTTAGGAATGTAGGTTTGGTTGTTGCTAGTATTCAAAATATATGGTACTTAATATAGTGTCATGATGGAGTACAGTGATGTTCATTAATTATCAAATGATAATTGATGACATACTGCACCTCAAATGCTATGTAATAAAAGAAAGCTAGTGTGGTTAAAACTTTATTATCAATGATGAGAACATGCAAAGATGTTAGATAGAGAAAAGCCAGATATATAGAGTGAACTATGCCACATGGTTAGATTTCTTATTCAGTATCTGAGAAATACATAGCACATAGATCAAAAAATAAGGATAGCATTAGAGATAGTGATAGGTAGAAATATATAAACATTTTTTATAACCTATAGTGTATATTTTGCTATGAACATGTATACATATATGCATATATTTGGAAAATAGTTTTATTAGGCTTTTACTTCCAACAGAATTTGATGAATATCTTCACTCNCTACCCTTAATATTAGTAAATGGCATCACCATCCAAATCTTGGACAGCCTTATAAGTTTCTCTTTCTGACATCTGTTTTCAATCTATCAAACCTTTTCACAGGTGCCTTCTAAAACTCCATCCATTTTTCAAAATCTACACTTAATCTAAACTATCATACATAAAAAATATTCACCTTCTATTCATTACCTTCTTGTGTATGTAGTTTTCTTATTAAAAATCAAATCTGATATTATGATTCTACCTAGTATCGAATTGCTTTTCAGCCTCCCAGACCTCATATGCTAAATAACAACTTTCCTGCCATGGCTCCAAAGTCTTTGGTGGATCTTCTCTTTGCTATGCTATGGTTATTCTTCTATCCCTCTTTATGTTCCTAAACCAGTGGCCTTTTTGTCCATATTCTAAGATGCCACACCTGCACTAGCTTCAAGTGCTACCCATGATCAACCTTTATCTCTTAATTTCTATTATTTATCAACTCTCACAACAAAAGTTACTACCTCAGGGAACATGCGAGCATGTGGGTATGCAGAGGCCACAGTCATCATAACTTGGTGCTAAAATACTAAAGTATGATATAATTTAATCATAGTATTAGTGGCAGTGCCATACTAATAATAGCAATAACAACAGCTAACATTTAGAGAACACTCTATTTGTCAGGTATTCATTTGTGTGCTTTACATGGATTATCTCACTGATCCTTACAAAAGCCCTGAGGTAGCTACAGGTATCACCGTGTTTTACAAACACGAAAAGTGAGGCTTAGAAACAGTAGGTAACTTGCCCAAGGTCACACAGTTGAAATGCAGTGAAGGCAAGAGGCAAATCCAAACAGCTATGTGTCTCACTACCATGTAGCCTCAAAATCTGGATTTTATTACAACTTAAAAACCAAGAAAACATGCTCTATATCATGAGAGCCTTTGAACACTGCCAGAGATAAAATGCACTGTAAATATATTTTATATCATCTCATACTTTTAAATGTAATTTCTGATTTTGATTAGACAATTTTTGTAGTGCAGATTTATCACCATCTTTTTGTTCTGGAGTGGTAAAAATCATGTCAACTTACATTTGAGAAAAGGCATTCAATTAGAATAACAGCATGCTCAGTCTTTCTTTTAATATACTTTGTTTACTGATAGAAAAAAAATGCTTTTTTAGAGCACTTAATGTGCCTGTTTCTACTGTTGTTTAAACTAAAAATTAATTAAAAATAGTTTGAAATGTTTTATCTAGAGGATATTTAGGAATGTAGATTTGGTTGTTGCTAGTATTCAAAATATATGGTACTTAATATAGTGTCATGATGGAGTACAGTGATGTTCATTAATTATCAAATGATAATTGATGACATACTGCACCTCAAATGCTATGTAATAAAAGAAAGCTAGTGTGGTTAAAACGTTATTATCAATGATGAGAACATGCAAAGTTGTTAGAGAGAAGCCAGATATATAGAGTGAACTATGCCACATGGTTAGATTTCTTATTCAGTATCTGAGAANATTTGGAAAATAGTTTTATTAGGCTTTTACTTCCAACAGAATTTGATGAATATCTTCACTCAGCCTATATTATTTGTAAGTTTTTTCATTATAATTACAGCTCAATAGGACACATTCCTTATGTATTGACCTACGTTTTTAACCTATTTTTATAAATGAGGGATGTAATCAGTGATCTGACAGTTCCTCTTTATGATCTACAATTATAATAACACCTTAACCTCAGGTTGAAAATGATGCATTCCTCCCACAGTGGAGTACCACCTGGTTGTAAATATGGCACGCCAATTCAGAGTAACCAAGACCCTAAATTACAGTTTCCTGGGCCATCATCTTGAAGGGCCAAGCACTAGGCCATATTAAGTTCTGACAAGTATTTGATAAGGACTTTACAAAGATGCTGGAGTTCTTGATTCAGAACCTGTATATGAGGGTCAATGGGGTCCAATATTATAGTAATGCCAACAACATTAAGGTGCACATAACGTAGTTGATACCATATTTTTTTTCTTTTTTTTTACTTTTTTGGCTTGACATTTAGATTAGAACATGCAAGCAATGGACAAGTTATTTTAATAGATGCAAAATAAATTGACATAGGAAACGGAAGCATGCAAACAAACATGATTTGGCATTGTCTTTGTCAATGTTGGTATATCTCTGCCCATACTTTCAAAGACCTGATAAAACATAATGGAGTATCCTTGTTCCTCTGGAAAGGAATAAATTCTCACACCAATAAAAGTTTCATTAAACTGAACTTCTACCATATATTAGAATCTCTAAGTGTCCTAGGATACATTTAATGATTAGTCTGACATCTGGACTAATATTCCCCAGATTCATATTGAATTCATGCTAAGGATGTCTCCCTCTGAGAGTCAAAAGATGCCTAAAACTAATTAATATGGGAGAAAATAATGACAATAAACACAGAGAAT
>NW_007735424.1:2179-15500 GCF_000696425.1 Galeopterus variegatus | reverse complement strand
GTCAAAAGATGCCTAAAACTAATTAATATGGGAGAAAATAATGACAATAAACACAGAGAATGACCCATAACCCTGTTACCTTGGTAACCGTTATAATATCCTCCCTCTCTGCTCTACTGTCCTTTTCAACTTTTAACTTCATAATGCTCTAGCTTATGTTTTAATCCAACCTTCAACTTCTCTCTTACAAATTCATACTTTTTACTGGGTCCACGGGGACCTGTTCTATTTTCTTCACTTTTAATAATTTTAATTTACATTTTTCAAATAGCATATTCGTTTTTTGCAAGTCCTAAATTTTACAGGTTGTACATTTAATAAACAGAAACCTTCACAATGTGGCTATTATTATTCTCAATGTACAGATTTCAAAACTGAGATTTGGAAAGGTTGAAGCCATTTAATAGTTTAGTAACTTGGCCACAAATTTAAGGCCGTTCTATTTGACTCTAATGTTTGCTAATTTGACCAACATACAGCACATCTTCCTTACTCTATTGGAGATAGAAATCTGCCTCTTCCCTCAAGGTACCTTTTCCCAAGGGACTGTCAGTAGACGACTTCTTTCCATTCACAACATTCAGAGGTGATACTGGGTTTGTCATTCTCCCTGTACAACCATGTCAGTCTAAACTCAAACTTTATAACCGTATCACAAGCCATTCATCATTTTCATGAGTATTGTTCTAATGTTCTCGATTCTTCCTAAATTCCAATTGCACACTTGCTACCTTACTCTCAGTGTTGATCTCCACTCTTCTTCACAAAGGTGACAGGTTCTACCAGACGTGGACTTTTTTGAACTCCCTTAATTTTCTTGCATCACACCCACATTCCTGTTCCCCACTCACATTCCTATTCCCCCTTCATACATTTGATTTATTTTGCTTTGAAGCCTAAGAGAAAGAGAGTATAAAAATCTTACGTACCATGATATGGATTCTTATTTCAAATGTCTGTGCTTGTGTCTTCATTGATGGCGTTTTGGAATAAATCCCTCACAGAACAGTAAGATTGGTCTGTGTATTTCTTAAATTGCTGACTCAGTCAACGAGCTTATACCAGTGTGGGGTCTCCAGGTATAATACAAGTGAGAACAAAGATAATTAGTGCATGTAGGAACACATTTTGTGTTCAGGAAGTTTTGTACTGTTATTTTATCAGAATAGCAGAAACATTATCTCCTGAACTTATAGTTGTTTGCATGAAGTTTTCCTCTGAACCGACTTTATTCTCTTTTCTTAGATTAAGTTTTGAATTGATTTAAACTAGTACTTTCATTTCCACTCCCAGACTAATACCTGTTTGGGTGCTGACTAAGATTTACATGAAGAATAAACCTATAGCCTGATTTCTATAGGGTACATTAAGATTAAATGTGTTGAAATTTGTCTTTTTAACTTGATAAGCACACCCTAAGTTTCCCTGTTAAAAGGTTGAGATACTGTAAATGACTGAGGAGATGTGGACATGTTTCCCTGAAGCTTTCAGGCATCTCAAGCTTTGCTGACCATAAAAACACTTTCGAGATATGCAGAACCCAAGACTTATATTGCCTATTTTCTCTATTTGCTAATAACCTATTCATGCTAATTATCATTCCTGTTCTCGTTCCATAAATGTAAGCAAACTCTTGTTTCATCTAGACATGTGACCATTAAGAAATAGAATACAGAAGCCAAAGAAAAAATATTCACAAAGCATATATTATCTGACCAAAGTTTGGAATTCATTATATACAAAGGATTCTTACAAATGAAAGATTTAAAAAAATAACAAACTGGAAAAATATTTAAAGATACATTTCATAAAAGAAAATATACAAATAGCCAATATACCCATCATAAATTGATAAATTTCTCAGCACTGATTATCAGAAAATTAATTGTAAATTAAAACCACAGTGAGATAACACTACATACCCACAGAAATAGATAAAATTAAAAATATTGACTGCAATAATATTGACAATACTGTACAGCATCCAGAACTCTCACACAGGCAAAAATGGTACAACTGCTTTGAAAATAGTTCTGGAATTTTTTTGTATAATTACCCTATAAGTCAGCAATTTTACTTTCACTTATTTACCTAAAAGAAATGAAACAAAGCAAAAACATATATTCACAAAATTACTTGCATAAGCAAGGGCATAGCAGTTTTATTCATAGTTGCCAAAACATGAAGAGACCAGATGCCCATCAAAGGATAATCAGACTATGGTATATTCACAGAATGAAATGCTGTGCTACAGTTAAAAGTAATGAGTTACAGATACATACAAAAACACCTGTGAATCTTCAAAGTTGTCATGGTGAATGAAGAAACTTACACAAAGAGTGCATTCTGTACCAGTCAAATTAAATGAAATTCTGGCATATACTATAACAATTTCTGTGTATCAAATGTCCCCCCAAGACTCATTGAAAGACCGCCATTGTAAGCATGCTAAGAGGGTGGGAAATCTGATTACAGTATTTGAAAGGTGGGGTCTTTAAGAGGTGATAAGATTACGAGGACTGTGCCCTCATGAACAGAGTAATGGGTGTGGTAATTATGGCTTTATGAGGAGGGCAAGTGAGATTAGCTCTCTCTTGCTCAGCCCATTTCTCTTGCCACATGACATCCTGTGTCACTGTAAAGAGTCACCACCAATAGGCCCTCATCAGATATGTTTCCTGGACCTTTGACTTCCCAGCTTCCAAAATAGTAAGAAAAAAAATTACATTTCTTTATAAGTTGCCCAGTTTCAGGTATTCTGTTATAAGCAACAGAAAATGAACTAATCACCAATCAATAGTGAGAAAATAAGAGAAGTGGTTGTGTCAATGGTTGATGCTAATGCTCTCCATCTTCCTATAGGTTTGTGTTACATAGGTATATTATTTTTTGAAACTCAGCAAAGGTGCTTTTTAAGATTAAGATTTCCAAGAACACAAATTTTATCTTGAAAGATAATCAAACTCTAATGTGAAATAGGGAGAAGAGTACCAATTTTATCAATTTACTTTAAAATCTATGAAAAAGTTAGATGTACTAGTTGATGGTTAAAGGGTTGGACAGAAAGAAGGACAGATAGGTGACTAAATAGATACAGTAAAATTTTAATGGTGGTAGGTATATGGGTCTTCATTATAAAATTATTTTGTCTTTGCTGCATGTTTGAACATGTTTATAATTAAATGTTATATATTGTGTTAAATGTTAATAATTAAATGTTATATAACATTTTTATAATTAAATGTTGAATAAATGAGCTACTAGAAAAATGACCTTAAAGGATACATGACGTTAAAGGAAAAATGACCTAAATATTACTTATTAGATTAAAAATACATAAAATTTACACTTCATTAAATATAACCAGAACTACAACAAAAAATATGTGAAGAAATAAGAATTATTACCAAAAAAATGTACATATAGCACATTTTATACAAATTAGCAACTTGGGCTGATCAAGTTACTTATTTAAAAAGTCAGGACTAAACTTATTTTACATTTTGCAGACAGTTTTTCCTGCAGCTCAAATATTCTCTATTTTTTTTCTCAGTAACCATTAAATCTCAGCATGCAATAACAGGTGCTTGTGATCAGTATCATAATATTATATAACAAAAAGAATGATTTCAGCTCTAACATATTAACTTTTGCACAATTCATAATTTTTATATAAATAAGCCCACTTTTTAGTTGACCTAGCTTCTTGATTTTTCAAAAAAAGATTTTACTGATGAAAAAAGCATGTGTTATTTTAAATTCTGGCCCACACTCTTATGATGAGCGATTAATCCTGATGATTTTCCTATTGTTGCAGCTAAAAAATCAGAAAAAAGCAAAACGAGTAAAGAACAACTTTAACAAAAAATCTTAAACTCCAAGCCACATTTGTTCATGATGAAATCCTTCAAATTTGATATAATTTAAAAACTAATTGTGTTTTTCAGAAATAAAGCTGAAACACACACACAAATTTTAGTTTTAATAACTTGGAATTCTCTTTTATAAGGAACCCCAAAAGCATAAATACTTAGATGTAAAATATTGAACATGTACTTTTATTATCCAACATTCTCAAATAATTAATTTGGTATTAGCCTTCCTTATTTTTTTAAGCAAGTATTACTCAAGTTATGATAGTTTGTTTAATTGAAAAGTACATCTCTGAATGTGATCTTAGCACTTCACCACCAACTATAATAGCAAAACTGCACTCAGTATGCATGAGAATCATACTTTTAACGAGAATTCAACTGGTTTGAATTCTCCTGTTTGTATTTCTTGGAATTTCATGGTCATCCTCTGGTTTACTAGTACCATAGCACTTGCAGAGCGTGTGTGTGCTCTTGACAGGAAAGAACAAAGTAAGTTATTTTGTATCCGTAAGTAAAGGTTAACAATACAGAATACACATATTTCCTATTTTAATTGCTAATGTTAAAGAATAAATAAAAAAATACTTGATTTAAATTGAATAATTGTGAAAAAAGTTATAAAATTGCTTACTTTTTTGGATTTTACATGTACACAGTTAACAAACTAAACTAAATAAAAATCCTGAACATGATCTTTTAGCATGACTTATGAAACTCATCATTTGATTTTCTTTATACCCAACATAGTCTATACCCATTTAGGGAAAGGAATCTGCTGATAATGCACTTGGGTATTGCCAAAATAGCATGCTGCCATAAAAGTTTCTAAAAGCATACTCAGTTTCTGTATTTACCATATTGCAACCCGGTGACAGAGCACATTTTGAATAGCATCAGCCTCCTCTGTTGTGGAAGTAAATCTGCCTATGACACAGCTTAAGGGAGGCTACGAGAACCTGTTTACCATGCAAACCCTAGACAACTAAAAAGGGAAGAGTATATGAACATGCAAATCTATATAAACACTTTTAAAAATTAAGTTGAAACTTGAAATTTTATGTATGGGACAAACTTCTTTGAGCATAACACTAGAAGTGGTAGAGACTATCCCTCTGAGAGTGACTGTAGTTAATTTAGCAATTAGGATAAGTGACAGGCCCTCTACAGCAGTGACAAGTTCAGTAAAGCCATGGGGACCTCATTTTTAAGTCATATTGTGCAATGACCAAAGCAAGGAGAACTGGAGTTCATGGTTTGCAGGTAGATTGATAATATACTTTAATTTCTCTTCCCTGATATTTGGTCACAACAATGACCCTTTGGTGTTGAATAAATATATAGCATTCTTAGTCAGTTGACAGAGAGAGGGGGAGAGGGGGAGAGGGAGAGGGAGAGGAAGAGGGAGAGAAGAGAACAGAAGAGAAGAGAAGAGATTAGGGTAGGAAAAGGAAAGAGCATTACTTCAAATTTTACTAATGTAAACAGATGAGAGTTTCAACAAATTACTTGTAATTTTACTCAAAAGCCCAAATTTTACTCAAAGCCCATCTCTTCTGAGCAGTGAGAAGCCCTGAAAAGGGGTTAATCTCCTGGAACCCTCAAGATAGAGGCATTACTTCCATTTGGGAAATTAACCACGAATTGGGGTTCTCTTTCCACATTTATTCTCCAGACCAGGAAGTTACAGGAAGAGAACATAGGTGGAGTTTTTGCTAAGTATAGTTAACCAGTTTAACAATAGAAGCTGGTAACATTCAGTAAGACAGGCAAGGTGATATTCCATATGCAATTTTCAAGAAGTTAAGTTGATCCACCTACAAAAGCTTGATCTTAGCAAACCTTCTCTTCTTACAGCAATTTCCCAGTATCTTTACATATCAATCAGTGACCTGTCTGTCTTTGAACCAGCAACCTTGCTGTGTTACAATTCTTTATCTTAAAACAGAACTTATAGCCTGAGGAAAATTTCCTATCCTTTGCAAGGTCAATATTCGAAACTGCAAGGCTTTGGAAAACCAGGCCTTGTGAAGTACATATGCTTTATGCATACTCCACAACATATTAATATTTGAGTTATATCACTATAGCAAAATAAGCCACCGTCTATATTTATCTGAATCAGCTACCAATAAGTAAGATTTCAGTTATATATCATTTTATACATTTAGTAATTTTGCTATAATTAGTGTAAAATTCAATATTAGTATGTACAAAATACTCATAACCTTAAAAAAGATGCCGAAAAAATATAAACTTGTTTAAATGAATATTTTGATGATATCCAAAATTCCAAGTGTTTCTAAATCATGTTTTGATATTTTAAATAAGAAGTTCTTTTTATATTTGTATTTTAAAATTTTAAATGTGTTGATGTTTTACTATTATCCCACACATAGCTACATGGTGAGAAATCATGAGAATTGAAGAATAATGAACAATTTGGGGGAGTAATGGTCTCCTTTCAGATTAATTTGTGTTATATAGAGTGAATATTTTTGTCAGGGTTAAGATACAAAGGAGGTAACATTCAACAGTAAGAAAAACATTTTGCTTTTTTTGCCCATTTATTCTTTTTGGGCTTATCATCAACTTCTAAATTCCTTTCCACTATATTCAGGTAACCACAGTAAGTTCTGTTGCCTGCTGTCTTTTTATGTGTGCCCTGGGCATGCTTGCCTGCTGTTTTCAAGGTTGCTGTCCTTCCAGTGTGATATAACCAATGCTGCCTCTCCATGCTGCTGAAACTTGCGGCACTGATGTTGCTTTGGGAGCTGCAGTTGACCACTGTCACAGCTTTTTCAAACACTAGCTCCAGGTATGCAGGCTTGAAAGTGCTCTTAATTATCACTGATGAAACATAGTATACGTTTCCTAGCCAGACTCATTTCCTTGGAATGATAGTGTGAAAAAGTCACTCTATTTTTGTGCTTAAGAAGGGATAATCTTACTCTCCCTTATGTGTGTGTATCTATGACTTTGTTGTCAAAGCAATCTTACCTTTCAATCTTAAATTGTGTAAACAATCTTCTCAAGTTTTGGACATTTTTCTTGTAGATGTCAACCCCTGATTCTACCACCATGTCAGATAACTAAGTCCAGTAAGACTGGTTTGGGGAACAATTTTAGTGACATATTTAAATGTGTTACCTCCCTCTGATGGACAAGGTAATGTTATTAAAGAAAAAGTTAGTAGGCCTTATTCTCTTTCCTTGTGAGATGACTTATCCAGAAAATATTTCCTTAAAGCCTTAGATGTTTAATGAATTCCACCATGAATCCTCTAGCTATTGTCTTAAAAAAAACAAAAAGGTATAAATACCAGTGGCTATTAAAAAATAAAATAGTTTCTAGGCCTTATTGAAACACAGCTGAAATGGTTCAACGCAAAATCACAAAAGAATAAAATCCCCACTTTTTCCAGTTTTTCTTTTTAAAAACAAAAAGAAAACATTATTAATTGTTCATAAAGTACATACATACTTTAATTAATCCAGACCCGGGATTTTTGCCAGGTAGCCACGACAGAGGAAAACAGAAGAAATGGTAGAATTGATAGATGAGGAGTAAGCATTTTAATCTTTAATAAATCAGAAAAAAAGAACACGTTTCAGCAAGAAAGACAGAAGAATAGGAGGATGAAGTCAGATCTTTATATTGAATGTTGGGTGGTTTCAAATTCTATCATGGTTCAAGGTGTACACATGGGAGCTGGCTGATGTGAATAGGGTTCCAGCAGAAAATAAGTCAAATATTACAGAACCTATCATATTTGATGAATACAATGATCACACATGTTCAAGTACATAGAAGGGCTTACAGACTCCACAGAGCATACTTACAAGGGCTTATAACAAAGGCAAAGAATATGATAGAGCAAGATAAAAAGAGTACAGGTAAACATCAGAGGTCTGGGGGTATCCAGGATCAAGCCACCCCACAGTGTTCTCATTCATATAAGGACATGCTTAGACTCTGAAAAGAACTGCCACAATGAACTGATGAGTGTTAGTTTCAGTAGACTTCTGGCAAAAGCTTCCAACTGAGTCATTTATACCTAAAATCATGGTCTAACTTCCAGGTGAAAACATAGAGATCCTGGGCCTTAGTGTCACCAGGGAAGTTTTGGACTTTAAACAGAACATCATAAATTATTAAGTTAAACAATTAATTTGGTAAAACCATTTCTCTTTATTTTGGCCAAGAGAACAAGCTAGATTCCCAGATACCCTAAGAGATAAATATCTCTCAATCCAGCTGAAAAATAACTCTGGCCTATAGAATTGCATACCCCCATATATAAGGTAACCTTAGACATTTGCATTAGGTAAGGTTACAGCTTGGGTCAAGTTTTGTTAGCTGCTGAATTCTTTGAGGAAGTATCTAAGATTCTGTGAAGAAGTATCTCGACTCAATGAGGAGACATTGTTATTAACAGAAGTAGAAGACTCAAAAGTGCCAGTCCTTTTTATGCTGGCATATAGTCATATTGATTCACAAGAGGTCAGAGAGAGTGAGAAGGAAGCATATTCTGACTGCCAACCTCCAAGCTTATTATCAAATATTCCTAATCATCCATTCTGGGATATAATTTCACCTCTTATTATTAAAAAAAAACCCAATTAGTATTATTTTTAAAAAGCCATTGAAAAAAATCTCTTGTTCATTAAAAACACATGCCCTTGAGTTAGAAATTATTAAGATATTCCTAAACAGTTTCTTCATGTAGCATTACTAATATAAATTATGAGTTCTCAGTAAATGATCTTGTAATTGAAAAGTTACCTTTATAATTGCAATTTTATTAATATAGAAAGGCAAAGATCACAGTTTTGGAAGTTAAATGGCAAAAACATAGTTTGTTTTATGTTTGGTTACTCAAAGCATAAGATAAATCTCTGAGGGTTAATAAAATCTGAAATTTAACTTACAGTACAAATATCCCTTGCCCATATCATTGATGATGCCTTATTAACCAGTCCATTTGGCTTAAATCACAAAATATTTGGTAGTAATAACACCAGGACCTTCCAAATGAAGAGTTTCCCATGTATATATTTTGATTAATAGCCATGAAGTCATTCAAAGCCCAGGACAAAGCTGAGTGATGTCAAGTATTTGGCAACTATGCAGATTGATCAAAATAATACCTCACTGCTCCAGAGACAATGGCAGGACTTGATGTCAAATTTGACAGGTTCGCTGACATTAGCTCTAATAAGACTACATTTCAGTGCAGTGACACTAGGCTATAAACTGAACTGCTCCCTGCCTGTGGTCTTTGAGGAGGGGACATGATTCATGCTATCAGATACTGTGTAGACACTCAGTGAGTGGTTACAGCTTAAAAGTGATGGAGTAAACATGCTTCATTCCCTCCATAATCCTCTTTGACCTGCATGTGTCTAAAACATGCCACTATTTCAAATAATGAAAAGTCACGCAAAACATGTGCCCTGCATGATCCTGGGTTCTCTGAAGGGAACCATGAAGTATAAGTAATGCCCCACACTCATGGGTCTTGGGGAGCTACTTGTGTCCTGGTCCTACCTCTTTTGACTTCAGAACCTTAGCCTTTGGACCCACAATAGCACTGGACAGGCAGAGTTAAGTATACAACTTAATAGAGTTTATGTGCTCAAATGTGTGATGTTGAAAGAAAATATTATACAGAATTCAGAGAATAAAGATCCCTGTGAAAATTCTGCGTAATGAAGGATATTGAGTTCAGCATTAATTGATGACAGTATTGGAAAAGGGGGTGATAAAAGGAACAGGGAGTTTCAGGGAGCAGAAATAGAGCCAAAACCATGAATATAGGAAACATCAGGATGTGTGATACACTCTAAGAGATTACTGCTCCAACCAGAATTGTTTGTAACTCAGGCCTACAAATCTAAATTAGGAAGGAACAGACTTAGGTAAATCAAGTGGTGAGAGATTGTTAAGGGCCTTGAAAAGCAGTAAGAAGATCTCAGTTTCAGCTATGAAATATTTTTTCCTAAACTTCAAAGATCTTAAAATTGTACTGTGAATTACGAGAAAATCTTATAATTTAGGGAATGTTGCTCATTTAGTGTTGTGGAAAGCTGATTGGAGATTAAAGAGCTAAGAGTTAACAGGACCATTACAAAGCCAGTTTGTCAATCTGCTTATGGGCAAGTCCTTAGTCTAAGAAATTATGAGTAGAAATGGAAAATATGCAATACACATAAATGACATTATAATATATTAGTTGAATATTGAGTTTATGATTTATTTTAAAAATAAGAGAATAATGAACATGTTTCATTATTTTCTCAAGTGTGTTTTAGTCATGAAACAAATGTTAGCAAAATCTGAAACAATTTTTTTTTAACTTGGCAAGTGTGGAAAAACACATGTTTACTTTTTTGTTATTCAAAGATGGCACATGGTCTCGGCTTTAAAAGCCTATCCAGTTTTGTTTTGTTTTTTAATCTATATTTTCTACTATTTATCTCAGATCAAACAGTTAATTCTAATGCTTTTCTATACTACTTTTTGGCAAATATATTTGCTAAAAGTATATGTTGTAGAAATTCTAAAGAAAATAGTACCATGAATCTCAATGTCCTTGTCATACAGTATTAAAATTACATATATTTTGCCATTTTTTATAAACTATATCTCCACTCAATCCTCTTATTTTAATTATTATTAATATTTTTAGAGGTTTTTTTCTTGGTAAAATTTAAACACCACGTCTCTTCTATCAATTTTTAGCACCCTACCATGATTTTGATTTACCTAGCTTATTTTTATATGTTACTGATATTGAAAGAGTAAATAAGTTGCATTAAATTTTGGCAAGGAGAAAAAAATATGTGAAATACCAGGGGTAATCTGAAGAGACAGTTTACTGGTAAATTAGGAAAATCTTTAGGTGAAAGGATGTAATTAAGGGAAATAAGTGGAATCAGCTCATTCTCAATCTTCAAAATGTCACGAAGACATACTGGTATCCATAGTCTACCTGAGTGCTTTAAGCCAGGCCAGGCAATTCACGGAACTGCAGATCATTAAGATAAATTCCAGCATTAGCTTATTTCCAAGGTAATCAAAGAGGACTCCCCTCTTTCCTGTTGCTCTTCCAGTCCTTGTTGAGTTTGTGTGAAGGCTCCAAGTCCTAACCTTCTGTAAGACTCAACCTTGGCCCCTCTTCATTGCCTGTATTCTTTGTTTTTACATGTTCACATTTGATGGGGTTAGATGATAATGCTGCCTGCCTACTTTTCCTTTTGGTTTAGCACTAGTGGAGGCAGTTTGGTAGGTGGCATTATATTTTCTTGGTAGTACTTTTAGGTATATGAGTGTTACCTAGGAGAGAATTTAGCATTATGACTCCCAAGCAAATTGAGAGGGGGAAATAAAGCAATAAAAAGAAGAAATAAAAATCTACGTTCTTTAATTTATGATGTAGAATTATCCAAAAAACATGTGTACCAGGTACATGTGAAGGCCCTTTATAATTTTAGAAAATAGCCTGGAAACTAACATAATCCACTAAGTCATGAGGCAATATGATGTTAATTAGAATCCACTCCAGCTGCACTGACAACCCATCGGTTCGCCATGAAATGAACAGGACTCTCTCAGGCTCTAACGTAGTCTCTAATATACAAATCTTCTTAGTTATTCAATCTTCTAAATGTTTAAATCACAGAAATTTTAATAGTTTTTGAAAAAATTTAATAATGATGATCTTGCTTTCTCTATGCCAAATTTTGAGTACATACTGGATTTATGGCCTGGTTAGGCATTTTAACATTTTTTTACAGTGTTAAATTTTTATAGAAAATAATCTGGTAATATATTTTTATGGAGTTTGGGATGCAAGTAACAAAAATAATGACAAGTTGCCTTAAAATTTAGAGAGTTTATTAGCTCTAATTGTAAAAACTGCCAATTTAGGTGATGATGTCAGAGGTTCAATGTTATATATTAAAAATAAAATCCTTAAGGTATTTCCCCCAACAGAACAGATTTCTTCTCTTATCTTAAAGAGAAGAATGTGGTCACATTCTTTTAAGTCAGTTTCTGGAGAGCAGCCTGTAATTCCCATAATTGGTTTAGATCAGAGGTTCTCAAATTTAGTGTTTATCAATAACAACTGGAGGGCTTATGAAACCAGATCACTGGGCCCCACCCAATGCAGGAGTTTTTGAATCAGTAGGTCTGGGGTAATACCCATGAGGTTGCATTTCTAAAAATTTCCCAAGCGAAGCTGATGGTGCTGGTTTGGGTATCATATTTTGAGAACCACTGTTTTAGAAGAAAGAGAATTAAACTTGCAGGAGCTACAGAAAGATGCCACTTTCCTAAATAATTGGACCCAGGAAAGACAGTGATTCCTCACTCAATTCTAGGATTTTGCTAATAAAGATAAAGGAAGATGGACTAAGGTATGCCTCCAACAGTGTGTAAGTGCTACAGTGAGTTTAATGATCATCACCTACAAAGAAATTAAAACTTAGAAAAGTTTATTCTTACCCTAGATCTTCCCATTTCTGACTGTTAAAGCCAAGATTGACACTGGCTAAGAAAACAAACCTCAAATTTTACCTAAATTTCTCCTTAATGACCTCTTTTATTCATTAAGCTCAGATGTATTTAAAAGATACTAGGTCAACTGTGCCAGACTCTTGGGTTTTGAAAATAAATAATAGCACAATGAATGTTATCAAGAATATCACAGTCCAGAAAGGCCAGACAGAAATAGGTAGTTTATCAATGAAGGAAGAAGGGTGAAAGGACATAGTCGCGCCTGCTCATCAGGTGTACAGTGGGACCTGTGGGGAAAAAAAGGGAGAGGAGCTGAATCACAAAAAAGAATAGGAACCCAAATGTGTCAAAGTTACTTAGAATCATCCAACAGAAAAAACATGTGCATCTACCATTAATGAAGGCATTATTTTCTTTCCCTATTTCTGCTCCTGATTTTATGTACATTTATTATTCATAGTCCTTTACATTCGGTTTAGTTTCTTTAGAGACCCAGATAGAAGCTGGCTTTTATGGCTTTACAACCTTTAATTAAGCCTTGAAATTATAATTTATTACAAGTATAAGTTCCCAAGAGGAAAAAAAAAATCATGTACTAATAAAATGAAAGCTTTATTATTTAAAAAATAAAGAAAAATTTTAAATGGTCATAGAATGTTTTCCTTGATCAACTGGCAAAATTCTTTCAACAATTCTCCTGGCCTATGAATATGAATATTTTAAAATGTCACTGTGCTAGTATATAAATAATACTTATGCATGTTATACCAGCAGATTTTAAAAGCCTCTCTTTTTTCCCTATTGTGAAGGTAGAAATGAGTCATTGTGTTAGAAATCCACAGTTTCTTCTGCAGGGGAGGTAAAAAAAAAAAAAAACTTTTTCTCCTACCCATCTTAATTCTGAGGCTGAGGTTTTTACAAGACAA
>NW_007735424.1:0-878 GCF_000696425.1 Galeopterus variegatus | reverse complement strand
CGACACTGAGGGTCGCGATCCATTGCCGGACACGAAAAAAAAAATAAAAAATAAAAATAAAAATAAAAATACAGGACTTAGTTCTTGAAAAAAACAACATTTCCTAATTAGCAAGATCTAGGAAATGTGTAGCCTTATAATTTTATTTTAATATAAGGTCTTCTAAGCAGGCATATATTCTCACATTAGAGATGGAGACATTTGGCAAAATTGACAACTAGGTGCCATGAAATGTTATATTAATATAATTTATTTCCTTTAACCTAATGGCATCCTCTCCAAACAAACTTCTGATTAAAATGTCTCTTACACTTGTTTCCTCTAATGAAGAAAGGTGCTGATTATTCTCATGGATATTGAACTGCTCATTACAATTTGGTAAACTGATAGGCTGTTTTTATTCCAGATTTTGAGTTTTACTAATATGAGCCAATTCTTAAGAGACTGCACCTATCTTAATAGTGCCATAGCAATAAAGCTAAGAAGCATAATGAATAGTGACAACTACCATGATGTCAAGGCAGGCTATTCAGCAAGCTACTGCTGGGCAAAAAAACTTAATCTCATGGTCCTCTTCAAATTACATTATTAAAAGGATGGGCAAATAGAAAGGAAGCATTAGGTAGAGAATACATTGTGACAGTAAAAAGCACTCTCCTTGAATGCTTTATTCCTGCAGAAAGTTAACATACATAATCATACACACAGGCACACACATCGTCCAGACATGACTGATAGAGCTGTTCATTAAAACAGTATTTTTTTTTTAATTTTTAAAATTCAAGTAAAAGATAATAACCTTTATTATGGAAAATTGTCATAGAATGGTAGAAAGAATTTCAGTTTGATTGAGAGATGGAGCAGATTCAAATGAATGA
>NW_007735423.1:74010-78338 GCF_000696425.1 Galeopterus variegatus | reverse complement strand
ACATTAAACTCTGTTTTATTGGGAAAAATATTTGGTTCAATATTAGAAAATTCAAAAGAATTTAGGTTGCCATATTATGATCTTAAAGGGGTTAAATCACATAATTATTTTAAAAACAAAGAAAAAGTAGCTTGAAAAAATTCAACATCCGGGCCGGCCCCGTGGGGCACTCGGGAGAGTGCAGCGCTCCCACCATAGGTTCGGATCCTATATAGGGATGGCCAGTGCACTCACTGGCTGAGTGCGGTGCAGGTGACACCAAGCCAAGGGTTGCAATCCCCTTACCAGTCACGAAAAAAAAAAAAAAAATCAACATCCACTCACCAAAAAGGAAACATAACAAAGGTAATAAATTTTAAAAATGCAGATGTCTTTGCTAATCTGGAAAAAGCAATCTACCCACAGAAAACCCTCCAGTAAACATCTTCAACAGGATTTATAAATGACTTCCCTGTAAAATTGGAAAGACAAGAATGCACACATTTACTTGGTTAATTCAATATTATGTTGAAGTTTTTAGCTAATTACCCAATTAAGAAAAGTAATTTTTTAAAAATAGAATTCAAACAAAAGAATAATACTAAATTTAACCAAAGAGTATATGATAAACATGTAGAAAATACAAAATAATCTACAAATAAATTTTAAAATTAATAAGTTTTTATTAGAATAGCCAGAGGAAAAATCATATAAAATATATCGAATCAATGTCTAAAAATGCATGTTTTAATATAGGAATAAAAAGTAGCTTTAAAAATAATAAGGACTCAGTTGTTTTTAAATAAAATATGGGCAAGAATGTTTAAAAACATAAAATATGATAAAACTTTTATTACAAAAATAGAAGTAAATCTAAATAGAGACATATAGTAAGCTTATGATTTAGAAGATTTAAGATACAAATTTGTGATTTCTTTCCTCATGGATCTATAGAATGACTGTAATTTTACCCTAAATCCAAACAAGGATAATGCTAAAATTTCTTTGGAAAGGTGAAGTCCCCAAAATATATCAATCCCCTAAAAGAAAAATAATGCATTTTTAGGAGTTGTTCTACTGGATATCAAAGCGTATTAGTTATAGGTGCTACTCATTAAAACAAATAGAATCATATACAGAAACTTGACATGGACTCAAATATATATGAACACTTACATTATGAAAAATATAACACCATCAAGCAGTGTATAGTTAGTCACTTTTCTGTAAATACTGTTTGGAAACATATATATTCACATCAAAATATGAATGACATCTTCACAGAAATAGAAAAAACAAGCCTAACATTCATATGGAACAATAAAAGACCATGAGTAGCCAAAGTAATCGTGAGCAAAAAATACAATAATAATCAAGGTGGGAGCATAACACTACCTGACTTCAAATTGTACTACAAAGCTACAGTAACCAAAACAGCATGGTATTGGCAAGAAATAAACCGGACACTCAGACCAGTGGAACAGAATAAAGAATGCACATACTTACAGACAAGTGATCTTTGACAAATTCACCAAAAACATACAATAGTGAAAAAAAAAAAAAACTGCCTTTTATAAATGGTTCTGGGAAAATTGGACATCTATATGCAGAAGAATGAAACTAGACCTAAACCTCCTGTCATATAACCAAATCAACTCAAAATAGATTGAAGACTTAATATAAGATCTGAAACTATAAAACTACCAGGGGAACACACAGCAGAAGCACTTCATAAATGGACAAAAGAAAACACAGCAGAAACACTTCATAATTGGGCAAAGACTTTATGAATAAGACTCCAAATGCACAAACAACAAAAGTAAAAGTAAACAAATGGGATTATTTCAAACTAAAAACCTTCTGCACAGCAAAGAAAATAATCAACAGAGTGAAAAGACAACCTACAGAATAGAAGAAAATACTTGTAAACTATACATCTGACAAGGGATTTAATATGCAGAGTATACAAGGAAGTATAACAACTACACCATAAAAAATATAAATAACCTAATTTAAAAAGGGCAAAGAAGGTGAATAGACATTTCTCGAAGAAAAACATACACATGACCAACAGGTACTTGAAAAATTGTTCAAAATCACTACTCGTCAGGGAAATGCAAATCAAAACCACACTGAGATATCATCTCACCAAAGTTAGACTGGTTATAATAAAAAAAAAAATACTGAGAATAAGAAATGGTGGTGATGATGCAGAAGAAGGGGAACTCTCCAACACTGTTGGTAGAACTGTACATTAGTACTGCCAATATGAAAAAAAGTATGGAGGTTTCTCCAATAACTACAGCTATTTCTACCATATAATCCATCAATCCCATGTCGGGTTATTTATATCCTCAAAAGAATGGAAATCATCATGTTGAAGGGATTCCTCCACTCACATGTTCATCACAGCTCTGTTTACAATAACCAAGATATGGAATCAACCTAAATGTCCATTGGTAGATGATTGGAAAAAGAAAATGTGATACACACACACACATACACAGTGGAATATTGCTCAGCCATAAAAAGCATGAAATTCTGCCATTAACTGCAACATGAATGAGCTTGGAGAAAAGTATGTTAAGTGAAATATGTCAGGCAGAGAAAGAGAAATATTGCATGTCCTCACTAATAAGCAGGAGCTAGCAGAGAATGAAGGAAGGAAAAAAAGAACACAGTGTTACACTGGACTTGCAGATGGAGAGAACAGACCTAGGGTTCCTAGGATGCCGGGGGAAGGGTGATTGGGAACAGAATGGGTGTGGGACCAGGGGAATAACTGCAATCTAAGTTGGTGGGCATGCTGATGTTATTGATCTGGTCATCACGTCTTGAGCACAGGTGCTGATGGTCAGCGCTGTACCCCATGAATGTGTATATTCAATAAAAAAACATTTGCAAAAACCAAACAGTATAGTTTTTTTTTAAAAAAAACACATTAAAACACAAAGTAATTCCATTTTCATCATAGAGCAAAAATAAATCCCAGGTTAATCAAGAAATGAATCTGAAGGTCCGGCCCCATGGCGCACTCGGGAGGGTGCAGTGCTGGGAGCGCAGCGACGCTCCCACTGCGGGTTCGGATCCTATATAGGGATGGCCAGTGCTCTCACTGGCTGAGCACAGTGCGGGCGACACCAAGCCAAGGGTTGCGATTCCCTTACCGGTCACGAAAAAGACAAAAAAAAAAAAAAAAAAAAGAAAGAAAGAAAGAAAGAAATGAATCTGAAAATCAATGTAGAAAAAACAAAGTAAAATGTAAAATACAAAATAATTTGATATAATCCCATTCATTTATTTTTCCTTTGGTTGCCTATGCTTTGGGGGTCATATATATGTAGTCTGTACCCACTCCTACTTCCTGGAATGTTTCCTCTATTTTCTTTAAGGAGTTTAATTGGCTCAGGATGTATATTTAATTCTCTAATCCATTTTGAGGTGATTTTGGTATATGGGAGAGGTACAGGTCTAGTTTCATTCTCCTGCATATGAATATCCAGTTTACCTAACACCATTTGGTGAAGAGGCAATCCCTTCTCCAGGGTGTAGACTTGGTGCCCCTCTCAAAGATCAGATGGCCGTAGGTATATGGGTTCATTTCTGGGTTCTCTATTCTACTCTACTGATCCATGTGTCTGTTTTTATGCCAGTACCATGCTGTCTTGGTTATTATAGCTTTTTGTTATAGTTTAAAGTCAGGAAGTGTTAGTTTACTTCTTTTTCTCAGGATTGTTTTGGCTATTCATTTTCTTTTGTTATCCTATGTAAATGTGTGGATAGTTTTTTTTTTTTTTTTTCCATTTCTGAGAGTATTGTGTTTGGTATTTTTATACAGATTGCATTGAATCTGCAGATGACTTTGGGTGACATGGGCATTTTCACAATGTTAATTCTTCCAGTCCAAAAGCATGGGATAACTTTCCATCATCTTGTGTCCTCTTTAATTTCTCTCAACAGTGGTTTGTAGTTCTCATCATAGAGACTTTTTTATGTCCTAGATTAAATTTATTCCAAGTATTTTATTTTTCTAGTGGCTGTTGTAAATGGGCTAGCTTTCTTGATTTCCCTTTCTGTATGTTCATTGTCGGAGTATAGAAATGCTACTGATTCTGTGTGTTGATTTTGTATCCTGCAACTTTGCTGAAATCATTTATCAACTCAAAGAAGTTTTTTGTAGAGGCTTTGGGCTGTTCAATATATAGGATCATATCATCTTCCAACAGGGGCAGTTTGACTTCATCTTTTCCAATCTAGATGCCCTTTATTTCCTTCCCTTCTCTAACTGCTCTGACTAGCAGTTCCAACAAACACTATGTTGAATAGGAGTGGTGAAAGCGGCCATCCCT
>NW_007735423.1:70686-71538 GCF_000696425.1 Galeopterus variegatus | reverse complement strand
AGAATAGGACCCCAAAAGCACAGACAACCAAAGGAAAAATAAATGAATGGGATTATATCAAAATAAGTTTCTGCACACCAAAAGAAGCAATCAAGAGAGTGAAAAGACAACCAATAGATTAGGAGAAAATATTTGCAAAATATACATCTGACAAAAGATTAATATCCAGAATATTCAAGAAAGTCAAACAACTTTTCAGCAAAAGAATGAGTAACTCATTTTAAAAATGGACAAAAGAGCTGAAGAGGCATTTCTCAAAGGAAGAAAAAGAAATGGCCAATAGCCATATGAAAAAATGCTCAATATCACTCTTCATTTGGGGAATGCAAATCAAAATCATATTGAGATACAATCTCACTCCTGTTAGGATGGCTAATATCCAAAAAACTGAGAAAGATAAATGCTGGAGAGGTTGTGGAGAATAAGGAACTCTCATACACTCTGGGTGGGACTGCAAAATGTTGCAGCCTTTATGCAAAATGGTTTGGAACTTCCTCAAACAATTACAGATAGATCTACCATATGACCCAGCTATCCCACTGCTGGGAATATGCCCAGAGGAATGGAAATCATTATACCTGTTCTCCCATTTTTATTGCAGCATTATTTACAATAGCTGAGAGTTGGAACGAGCCCAAATTTCCATCATCAGATGAGTGGATATGGAAAATGTGGTATATCTACACAATGGAATAATATTCTTCTATAAAGAAGAATGAAATACTACCATTTGCATCAACATGGAAGGGCTTAGAGAAAATAATATTAAGTGAAACAAGTCAGGCACAAAAAGACAAATACCACATGTTCTCACTTATTTGTGGGAGCTAAAAATAAATAAATAAATAAATA
>NW_007735423.1:68673-69115 GCF_000696425.1 Galeopterus variegatus | reverse complement strand
AGGAGCAGGCACAGTGACTAGAAAAGTGCTTATGAGAAATTTGTACAGTGCTGATAATGTTCTCTTTTTTCTTTTGTGGATAAAGTATCATAGAGGATTATTATTCAAAACATACTTATTAAGCAGTTGTCATATTTCATTGTGACAGAGTAAGAAAGAAGAGAGAAACAGAGAGAGAGAGAGAGAGAAGTTCCACATATAAGAGTAACAGATTTATACTTTACAAGAATTAGAATATGGACATCTTAATTAAAGGACCATTATTTAGCCTGCTACATTCAGGGAACAATACAAACCGAATTTTCTTCCTCTCTTTCTTTCTTTACCCAAGGTGATTTTCAAAGAATAGTGAGTTTAGTAATATTGAAAGTATATAAATTTTCAAAGCAACTTACTGAATTAATTTTATCCACATATTTGAAGAATAAAAAATAACCATCAA
>NW_007735423.1:54731-67718 GCF_000696425.1 Galeopterus variegatus | reverse complement strand
TCAAAGCAACTTACTGAATTAATTTTATCCACATATTTGAAGAATAAAAAATAACCATCAACGCAACATATAAAGTGTATTTAAAAATAGGGACTTGTTTATGTATGTGTGCATGTATGTGCATGTGTGATTACGTTGAGTGACAAAGCACTTTGGTGTGAATTAACTTCCTGACCGTCTCCTTCAGATCCTTGTTTCTAAGGTTGTCGATAAGAGGATTTAGCATAGGGATCACAATGGAGTAAAACACGACACCTACTTCAATGAGGAATAATGAGCTTTTAGATTTGGGCACACAGTAGAGGAGAACTCCATGGACAAGGATGATGGTAGTCAGGTGGGAGGTACAGGTGGAGAAAATTCCAAAAGCCCACCCATGGAAGGCATCTTGATGATAATACACGGGAGGCACAGGTGTAGAAAATTCCAAAATCCCACCCATGGAAGGCATCTTGATGATAGTACAACTATGAGGACATAGGAAGTGAGAATGATCAGGAGGCTACAAGCCTCATTCAGTGTAGAATTGACTAACATCTTCTGGCTGAAGTAGGTGTCAGAGCAGGATACAGAGATGATGGCAGAAAACTCACAGCAAAAGTGACTGATGGTAGATACACAGTTGGACAGTTTCATAAGAGGATATGTGAGTGTCAGGAAACAGACTGCACCCCATATATAAGTCCCAGCTACAAGGACAGCACAGAGCTTAGGAGACATAGCAACTGTGTAGAGCATCGGGTTACAAAGAGCCACAAACCAGTCATAGGCCATCACTGCTAATATATTTGCTTCTGTAATCACAAATGTGTGGGCAAAGAAAAAATGTATCATGCATCCTTTGAAGGGCATAGTTCTGTCTTTCACAACTACTTTTCCACAACAATTTTTAGATTACTAAAAAATCATAGACAGTATAGAGCCTCTGAAGAGTGAGTCAGATTTGGAAATTAAATTTATGTAAAGTGTTGTGTATTTTAAATGTAACTGCACGACCTTGAGGAATCACACCCTAGAGAATCTTGACTGGTGGTTTTCAATGAGCTACAAACAGGACAATTGGAATAACATCCCTTCTTCCTAATTTAGATTATTAATTTTAAATCATTTAATCATATTTGAAGGTTTGACATATTGTTCATTTAGTCTTAGAAATAGTGATAAACATCAACCTACAATTTGATTCATTATGTATTTATCAAAAATGTAAAACTTCCAAAATTCACAAAGGGAAAATCACTATCCTATTCCAATAAACCACACATAGTATACGGTTAGTGAGCTGTGTTTCTTCAGGTTCCATTAGCATTTCTAATTTTGTAAGCCTGTTTTTTTTAATAACTTACTCAGCATCATTCTGCATATAGAATTCATACTGTGCCCTTATATTTAATATTTTATCTTAATATTCTTTTTTATTAAAACTTGTGTCGAACATGCATTTTTCAGTAAGGCAATTTATAGGTATGTTGAATAATATAGTGTAGTATTCTGTTGGAAAAATTCTGTCAGAAACTCTATCACAAACTCTGTAGTTATATATCCCTACAGATCTATGTGAATATTCATAAGATTTAGAAAGTTCTCCCAAGTTAAATTTTATGAAAAATATGTTATATTTTATGAAAAATAGTTTTAATTCTCTGTAGTTCTTGAATGATACATTTCCTTGGAATAAACTTCAAAACATGAAGTTATCTTTTCTCAACCCACTGAAGATATTTTCTCATCTTCCATATTTGCTATAGGAAGTCATCTGTTAGTGAATCAGCACCTTGAGGGGTGACTTGAATTTACTTCTTTTTCTTTTTTTAATGTAATTTTCTTATAGATTTGTTGTGTTTTCTACTATGTTATAAATGCATAAATAATATATACTTATATAAGTAATTTTATGTCTGTTTTTATTTCATGAAAATGTTCAACATTTATCCCTTCAAATGTTACTTCTTCTCTTTATATATTTTTTTCTTATCAACTGGATCACCAATCAAGTATGTGTTAGTCCAAACATCAAATTATCTCTCTTACTTTATATGTTTTTCCATTTTTTGTCTTACTCCATTTTATTCTATTTTCTACCCTGGAAAATCTTTCAATATGCTATATATCGCTCAATTACGCTTAAACTGCTGTGATTATATTTGGTTTCATCTGGTTTTAAATTTCTTCTTTTTCTGTCTGTTTTTTTGTTTTTTGTTTTGTGGCTCCAGCCCTGCAGATTGATTAAATGATCTTTTTAATGTGTTGTTAGATTCTTTATTTATTTATTTTTCAGTTGAAACATAATTGATTATTCATATCTGTGGGCTACAGTATTGAATATCAATACCTGTATACAATATGTGACATTCAAATCAAGATAATTAGTTCATTCAATCTCACATGTTGTAATCATTTTTTGTGGCCCTTTACCAACTTCTCACTAACAACCCCTCTCCTTCCTTCTTTCCCACATCTGGTGGTCTCAGTTCTGTTCTCTTCTTTGAAAATTCAATGAATTATTGTGATTGTTACATCTTTCTTTTTAACTTATTTTATTTATCAGGTTTTTTTATTTTTCTCTCATTTATAAGTGAGAACATGCAGTATTTCTCTTTCACACCAAACTTATATCACTTTACATAATTTTCTTTAACTCCATCCAAGTTGCAAATGGAAGCATTTCATTCTTTTTCATGAAAAATAATATTCAATTGTGTATGTATAACACATTTCCATATCCAGTCATCCCTCAATTGACATTTAAGTTGGTTCCAACTCCTGGCTATTGTGAATAGAGCTGTGATAAACATGGGAATGAAGGTATTTATTCAGCATGATGATTTCCAAACCTTTGTGTATATACTCATTAGTGGAATTGCTGGATCATATGGCAGTTCTACCTGTAGTTGTTTTGAGAAACCTCCACACTGTTTTCCATGATGGCTGTACTTATTTACAGTCACACCAGCAGTGTAGGAGGGTTCCCCTTTCTCCACATCCTCATCTGCATTTAGTGTTCTCTGTCTCGTTGATAATGGCCAGTCTAAATGGAATGAGATGATATCTCAATGTGGTTTTGGTTTGCATTCCCCTGATGATTAGTGATGCTAAGCATTTTATCAAGTACCTGTTGGACATTTGTATGTCTTCCTTCAACAAATGTCTACTCAGTTCCTTTGCCTATTTTTTAAATAGGATTATTATAATTATTATAATAATAATTATTATTATTTACTATTATTATATACTTTTTTTATTGTGAAGTTGTTTGAGTTTTTTATGCATTCCAGAAATTAATCCCTTGTCAAATATATAGTTTTCAAATGTTTTCTCCCATTCTTTAGGTTGTATTTTTGCTCTGCTAACTGTTTCTCTTGCCGAGCAGAAGCTTTTTGTTTGATATAATCCCATTTCTTTCTTTTTCTTTTACTGCCTTTGTTTTTGAGGTCTAATTCACAAAGTCTAGTGCACTCCTATTTCCTGAAGTGTTTCTGCAATGTTTTTCTGTTTGTTTGTTATGTTAGGATTTTTAATTTTCAGGACCTACATTTAAATCTTTAATAAATTTTGATTTGATTTTGGTATATGGTGAGCGGTATAGGTCTATTTTCATTCTTCTACATGTGGATGTGCAGTTTTCCCAGCAATATTTATTAAAAAGGCAGACTTTTCCTTAATGTATGGTTTTGGATGCCTTTGTCAAAGATTGGTTGACTGTTAAGTATAAGGGTTGATTTCTGGGTTCTCTATTCTATTCCATTTGTCTGCTTTTATGCAAGTACCATATTGGTTTTTGTTTGTTTGTTTTTGTTGTTGTTATTTTGTATTATAATTTGAAGGCAGGTAGAGATATGTCTCCAGTTTTATTTTATTTTAATTTTTATCAGGATTACTTTCACTATTTAGGGTCTTTTGTTGTTCTTTATGAATTTTAGGATAGGTTTTTATATTTCTATGAAGAATATCTTTGGTATTTTGATGGGGCTTGCACTGAATCTGTAGAATGTTTTGGGTAGTATGGACATTTTCACAGTGTCTTAGTCTATGCATGTCTTTACAGGTGAGGTGAGTCTTTTGAAGGCAGCATATTGTCGGGTCCATCTTTTTAATCCAGTCAGTAAACATGGTGCCCTAGTATCCCTCATCCTGTCCAATGGCCCTTCATTTCTTGATTTAGATGAAAAGAAAAGAAAAAAAATTGAGCAGCAGAACTTGAGAAGGTGGGGCGGGAAGAAAAAAGGAAGTGGTGAAGGTAAACAAGTGAAAACTAATATAGTCACATGCCTTCATTCCCTTTTTGCTTCATGTTGACTCTTACTTCACAACTTACAAATATTTTGATTGCAGGCAATAAGCTTTATCCTTCAGTATTTTATTTCCTTATCTGGAAAAAAATTTTAAATGCTTGTACTTATTGTTATTATATCTTATAAATTAAATTTTAAAGTATGTAATACTTAGAGTATTGAATGGTCCATAATACAATATAATTATATGAGAACCACACAGACATAAAGCAAAATCAGAAAAGGGTTGAGCAGATCACAGTGGTCATGTTATCATCTTGGGAAGATTACATACTTCTGATAATTAAAGAAAAACATAATAGTAAATCCCTTTGGGAAAAGATATATATTCACAGACATTCACAGTTTTGTATTGATATATTGAATTTTTAGTCATAGTAGGTATATTCTATTGTTAAGGACTCATAGAACATCTACTTAAGTGGATCTGTACGTGGTCTAAACAAAAATTCAACTGATCAATATGTAATCCCACACCACAGGGTAATAAATAAGGCACAAAATTCTCAATGATGTAAAACTGTCTCTTGAAGAAGTATTTGGAGATATTCTTAAATGTTTACATTAATTATCTTCTGCTGGGTATGTGGTTTGTTTTTTTTTGCACATTGTATTAATCAGAAATAAACCGCCAATTACTAATCAGCAACAATAAACCACAAAATATATAGCACTAAAAAAGGTAATAGCTAATAAAAAAAAAAGGCTTTTTTTGTTGCAAACTTAGTTTTCATAGCCAAGGATAAATGAAATAATATGTGAGACTGAAAAATAGGAAATTTTTGTTTCTGTAAATGAACAAGAGTCTGAATATTAGAAGTATTAAATGATTAACTCTGGGCCAGCTTGGTGGCTCACTCAGGAGAGTGCGGCGCTGGGAGCGCTAGAGGCCACGGGTTCGGATCCTATGTGGGGATGGCCTGTCTGCTCACTGGCTGAGCGTGGTGTCGATGACACTGAGCCAAGAGTTGTGATCCCCTTACAGGTCAAAAAAATAAATAAATAAAGGATTAAGCATAATGAGGACTATCTGATGAGCTAATAAATCCGCTAATCACGATCAAAAAGAAAAGTTCATTATGTGAAATTGAATAACTGATGAAGGTAACATTTTTATGAAGTTTACTTAAAATGTAGTTTCTTCACTGAAAGCTTTGCTTTCAAGATTTAAGAATACTTTTCCCCTGATGTTATTTGCTCTTTATAGAAATTTGGTAAAATATACTTTTATCAACAGAGGTAAAAATATTTATTTTTCTTCATGTCTGAAACAACAGAATGATTCTAAATTTAAACAAAGAGTATGTCATACACATGTTGAAAATACAAAATAATCTACAAATAAATTACAAAATTAATAAGAGATTTGTTAAATTTGGCAGAAGGAAAATCAATATGAAAATATATTCTATTAAGATCTAAAAACACACTTTATAATAGCTGAAAAATAGGATTAAAAATACCAAGTGCTATAGTATTTGATTTAATAAAATATATGTGTAAAAATTTACAGAAAAAACATCATAAATCTTTTCTTATAAAACTTTCCATAAACCTAAAAAGAAATATACAAGCTTAAGATTTACAGTACTTAGTGATGCATACTTGCCATTTCTTTCCAAATTAACCTATAGATTGACTGTAATTCTACCCTAAATCCAAACAGGGAAGATGCTAAAATTTGTTTCGAAAGGTGAAGGCCCCAAAATATCCCACTACCCTGCAAGAAAAATAACAAATCTTCAGAAGATGTTCTACTAGGTATCAGAGCTTATTTATAGGTGTTTCTGACTATAAAACAAATATAAACATGGATAGCATTAAGTTAATGATCCATGTATATATGAATTCCTACTTAATGAAATATGTAATACTCAAGAAAGGTGTGTACAGGAGTACCTATTCAATAAATATTGTTGGGACAGATATACTGTCATAAGTCAAAATATGAAATAGGTCTATTCTCCTTTTACAGCAAAAATTCATTCCAGGGTGATCACAGATATGAATGTACAAATCAATGCAAAAAGACAAAGAAAAATCTAGAATACAAAATAAAAGAAAGTAGAAAATAATGTACAAGGCAGAAAAATGTATAGAATAGGGGTCAAGATGGCACATAAAATATGAGAGTCTTATGTTGGAGGAGAGAAATTTTTCTTAAATAGTATATTAAAAGCACTTCACTGTATAGACAATTTGATATACTGTGCATCATGAAAAATTAGGAAATCTGTACATATAAATACATCATCAAGACAGTGAAGAGACACATCACAATTGGGGAGGAAATACAACACATGTGGGACATAATAGACCATATATTCTGAGATTTGGTTTATACGAATTTCAAGCGGAGGCAACATTAAAATTTTTACTCTCAGAACCTTTACTTAGGGGTTGGAAATGAAAGCAATGTCCTGAATAACAGAAGCCTCTATAATAGATCTTGCTCCTAGTGGCGTGAGGCAGGCACAGTGACTAGACAAGTGCTTATGGGCAATTTGTAAAGTGCTGATAATGTTCTCTTTTCTTTCCTGGAGAAAATAACATAGGGGATTATTATTCAAAAATACTTATCTAAACATTGTCATATTTCATGAAGCATGTCTATCAGTCTCCTGTGAGTGATTACATTGAGTGAGAAAGCAGTTTGGTGTGAATTAACATCTTGACTGCCTCCTTCACATCCTTATTTCTAAGGCTGTAGATAAGAGGATTTAGCATAGTAATCACAATGGAATAAAATGCAGTGGCTACTTTAATGATGAGCCATGAGTTTTAGATTTTGGCACACAATAGAGAACAAAGAGAGTCCCATGGAAAATGGTGATGGCAGTCAGGTGGGAGGCACAGGTGGAGAAGGCTCTCTGAAAAACACCCTTAGAAGGTATCTTGATGATAGTGACAACTATGAAGACATAGGAGGTTCAGATGACCAGGAGGCTACAAGCCTCATCCAGTGTAGAAACGACTAACATCATCATCTGGCTTAGTGTGTGTCAGACCAGGATACAGAAAGGAGGGCAGAGAACACGCAGCAAAAGTGATTTATGGTAGATCCACAGCACGACAGTTTCAAAAGAGAATTTATGAGTGTCAGGGAACTGAGTCCACCCCATATGTGAGTTCCAGCTACAAGCACAGCACAGAGTTTACAAGACATAGCGATTGTATAGAGCAGGGGGTTACAAACAGCCACAAGCCAGTCCTAGGCCATTGCTGATAACATATTTGGTTCTGTAATCACAAGTATGATGGCAAAGAAAAACTGTATTATGCATCCTGTGAAGGAGATAATTCTGTCTTTCTCAAATAAGATTTCTAGTAGTTTGGGTGTGACTACACTGGAATAACAAAAATCCAGAAAGGACAGATAGCCAAGGAATAACTACATAGGTGTATGGAGTTTGGGATTGATCTTTATGACCACAATCATACCCAGGTTCCCCACAACAGTGACAGTGTAGATGACCAAGAACACCAGGAAGAGGGTGCCTGAAGGTTTGGGAACTCTGAGAAGCCTAAGAGGACAAAAGTGGCTCCAGCACTCTCATTGCCTTCATTCAACATTGTCATCCCAGTTGGAGGAAATCAGAGAGTTCACCCTGAGCAGCCAGATATAACACAGACAGTAGGAATGAGAGAATGGAGATGGTTCCTGATGAGAAACACCAACAAGTGATATACAAAATATGTACCCGTTTTATATTTTTTGCCTTTTTGTGCCTCATTTGAACCTCCATTTGGCCACTTAATACTTGAACATGGATTACTCCCTTTACCCTTCATTGACTCATCTCCTCATCTGTAACACATGAAATGTGTCTATCGCATAAAGTTTTTTTTTACTAGTTATATAAATGTTATGTTCACACTAAATGCTCACAACACTTCTCCCTCTTACTAAAGACTAAATAACTATGAACTATTATATGAATTTCACTTAAAAATCCTTAAATGCAACAAATATAATTCCACATAGACGGCCACTGGGGAATTAGCATTCTGTGTCTATGCCGGTATTTAATACTTTTAGACAGCAATGAGGAAACAGCAGTGGTGAGGTTTCTCAGTTAGACTGGACCTGAGCTGTCATCCTCAGGTCTGTGTGACTATTATAAAGTGTTAGCATTTCTAGGAATATCCCATAGGAAATAGGAATTGGTGCAAACAGAGAACAGAGAGTGAAAACATTTTTAGAAGCATGGTAAAAATGGCTTCCATTTCCAATTCCCTTCTAACTTTTTCTTCTGTCATAGAAACAAATTTCCACAAGGCTCTGACCATCAACACAAAAACTTTTATTTTTCCTTGTTGTTTTCCTTGTCTCTCTTTGTCTCCTTCAGATTTCCCTTTTTCTCAGCATTCAATGGTGAGAAAGGCAGTTTGAGCAAAATAATAGAGATTTTCAAAATGTACTCCCAGTTTTATTCCCACCCCAACACCCATTACTCTGGATCTTCAGTCAGCCTGCCTTCACCCACTCTGCAAGTCTGATGTTGCTAAGATTTTATTTTAGTATCGTGTTCATATCTCTACACATTTTTTCAATATTTACTGCAGGCTTCTGTGATTCAAAAAAATGATGCAACAATCACATTTCCTTTAATTTGTTAAGACAAATGAACAGATATGATGTTGGGGGGAGGGGAGATAGTGAGGAGGGAAGGATTAATGGGAAATGGGTCATAAAAATCAACTACAATGTATACTGAGAAGTTAAAATAAAAAAATAAAATTAAAATAAAATAAAATTTTTAAACACTATTTCTCAAAAATTTAACATTTATACAAAAAGTTCTAGTTCATAATTAGGCAATAGGAGTTTCATTCAAGGAATACGCAAACAATGATTTCAATAAATTACATTTTTTCCCTGGGGGGGGGGGTTATAGGAAACATGGAGAGCCTCTAAAGAGTGAGTCAAATTTGGAAATTAAATTTAGGTAAGTGTTGTGTAATTTAAATGTAACTGGATGACCTTGAGGAATCACACCCTAGAGAATCTTGACAGGTGGTTTGAAATGAGCTACAAACAAGACAGAAGAACATTCCTTTTTCCCAATTTAGAATATCATTAATTTTAAATCATTTAATCATATGGGAAGGTTGAACATCTTGGTCTTCTGGTCTTGGAAACATAAGAATAATAACCTACAATCTGATTCATTATGTATTTATTAAAATCATAGAATTTCCAAAATTAGCAAAGTCTTAAACCAGTTTCAATAAATCAACATAGGAGGTTTAGTGAATTGTGCTTCTTCAGTTTCTCTCAGCAATTTTGTTTTCGCACATCTGATTTTTTTTGGAAATACCATATTCACCATCATTCTGCATATAGACTTGATATGACAAACTTGTCATTTTGTATTTTACCTTAATATCCCTTTTTTATTAAAATGCAGATTGAATATGCATTTATCAGGGATGCATTTGATAAGTATGTTGAATAATATAGTGTATTGAGTTTCTGTTGTAGAAATTATATCAGAATTATATCAGAAAATTTACAGTGATATACCCTTTCAGATCTGTGTGAATGTGCACATTCTCCCCAATTATATTTTGTGAAAAATATTTTTTATTTACTCTTGTTTTCTGTGTGTGTGTGTTTTCTGGTTTGTTTATTACTGTATTTTTGGGGGGTGTGGTGGTGGAAGATCTAACTGTTTTCTAAATTTATTTTTTGAATTGAAACAACTGATTATACATTTTATGTGGTACAGAGTTGACTAGAGTTGACTATCACTATTTGTGTACAGTATGTGATGATCAAATCAATATTATTAACATATTCATCATTACAAATTTTAATTATTCTTTGTGTTACTTACCTGATTACTCCCTAAGCTACCTTTCCCTCTCCCTTTATTCTTGACTGATACTTTTACTGGGTGTAGACTTCAAAATACGGAGTTTTCCTTTCTCAGACCATTGTTGCTGATAGGAAGTCAGCTGTCAGTCAAATTAGCACTTTGAGGGGTAACGAATTTACTTCTTTTGATCCTTTTAAATATAGTTTTCTTTTTTATTTGTGTATCATTACTACAATGATACTATTATGCGTGTATAAAAATATAAATGGAATTAGATTTCTCCATTTCAGAAAAAATTTCAATGGTTATCTCATCAAATTTGCTTTTATATTTTTTCCAACTCTGGGATTCCTATTAAATATGTTACACAGGCATTAACTCATATATTTTTTTCAGTTTTTGTCTTACTCTTTTATTCTATTTTCTCTTCTGAAAATTTTTAATATAATACTTCTCTCACCAGCTATGTTTAATCTACTATTAAAACTTTAACATCTTAATTTCATATGCTATATTCTTAAAATGATGCTTCTATTTAGTTCTTTTTTTCCATGATATTGGTAAAATGTCATGATTCCTAATTCCCTGTGATTTTTTAAATTATGCCTTTTAAGCATGGAGTGTGTAGATTTAGAATATGCGTACAGTAATTCTAATTTTTTTAAGTTATTGTATTTGATTTCACCATGTCTTTCAAATATTGCCCAGTATTTCATATATTTCATATATTTCACATTGTCTTTTTCATATTGCTCAGCTTATTATGGACTTGATAAGCTTTCTCTATGTAATGAATATTACATTAAAAAACTCAAGTGTGAAAAGATGTTGAGGCCTTCAATGTTTTAGATCCATCACGATATTATTTCTGTTCCAACAGGCATTGAGAACACAAGTCTAGTACAACCTCTACCAATTTCCAGACTTAAAGGTTCCTGAGCACCTTAGGTGAGTCACATCTCAGTTTCAGACTAAGAAAGGTTTCTGTTCCAACAGGCATTGAGAACACAAGTCTAGTACAACCTCTACCAATTTCCAGACTTCAAGGTTCCTGAGCACCTTAGGTGAGTCACATCTCAGTTTCAGACTAAGAAAGTTATGGTTTATCTTCTGATCACTTTTACACCTGTGTGTATGTGTCCATGGCCTGAAACCACATTAGATAATGTTTTCTCTGAATCTCCAACTTTGGGTTTTCCTTACATTTGTCCTTTAACTATAAGTCTATGAGGCCATAACAGGTATAGCTCAGCCTCTCAGTGAAAGGCTTTGGAACAAATCATCCACAGGTACTGATCATCTTTCTGAAATTATGGCTTTCCTTTGAACTTGGCTTAGTATAAATTATGCTTGAAAGATATGAAATTTTTTTTTACACTATATTAACCTAATAGCTGATCCTCAGGTTGAATTTTAAAAAATACTGTTTCAGTGCAAAAAGTCTGCTATTCAAGGCAATTGACACCTGACCTCAGAATGATCCTGATGTTGACATAACCATTGCCACCATTGCAAAAGAACAACTTCAAGCCTTCCTTGCCTTGGAGGAACACATGTAGATGTTTGGGTGCTTTTTGACTTTCCTTGGAGCAAATAATTGACTGGAATAGGAAAAGTCAGAATCTCTCTTTTTGACCCCAGCCATACCAGTCTGTAAAATGTTAAGTTTCTAGAAATCTGTATACATGTTTTAAGCCTTATACCATCACTTTCAGCAGTAATCCTGCTTTTCATCTCAAAATCTATCACTTTGCTTTTAGAAATTGCTTCTAACTTAGTTTCTTGAGGCTCTCATTAAGATATGTTTTTCATATTTTCATATTTTATCCTATTCTTTTCTAGTCTAAATATACTACTTGTTAGAAATTATCTATGACACCATAACAGAAAGCCTTCTCAATCTAATTTGACAATATCCTTCTAAATCTATGGTTATTCATCTCCTTCACATTTTATACAATTAGTCTTTTACTGAATGTTCTTTAGAGCCTGTTTGATAACTAAATTGAAGGTTATAACCAATGTAACTTTTATTTAGAACTTCCAAATGAATTCTTTATAGATATCATGGTATATATGAATCATTGTGTGTGTGTATAATATATATTATATATATATATATATATATATATATATATATATATATATATATATATATATTATATATATTCAGTAAGGAATTTGAAAAAAAGAAAAATACATACATCTTGCTGTAATGTTTTCCAATATAAATGCTGCCGTATTTTAGGTTACTTTCTTCATTTCACAGATATTGCACTGATGTTAAAATGCTAGAGATCATGGTACTTTGGCATTTTTGCAAGATTTTCAAACATACACTTTCTCTCTTTATCATATTAGAAATATTAACAAACTGAAAAAAGTAGTGAGAAGAAACTACAGAGAAAAGAAAACAAAAATCAATTAATAATCCTACATATAAGTATATAATTCTTTTATTTGATGTGTATTTTGTCCAGTTATTTAACTTTATGTATGTTTATCAAAAGTTACACCTGTAAGACCATTTATCTATCTATTATCCCTCAATGGAGAAAAATAAAGAAATAGAGAAAAGGTGGACTTATTATTAAATATGTTGAACTCAATATATAAGTTTCTATTGCATCTTTCTTCCCTCATAAATCCAATAATAATACTACTAATAATAAATTAATAATTCAATTAAACGGGCCAGCCTGATGGCGCACTCGGTAGAGCGCGGCGCTTGGGAGCGCGGCATCCCTCCCGCGGAGGGTTCAGATCCCATATAGAGACCGGTCCGCTCACTGGTTGAGCGCTGTGCGGGAGTGACACTGAGGGTTGCGATCCCCTTTACCGGTCACGAAAAAAGACAAAAAGAAAAAAAAAAA
>NW_007735423.1:51118-53826 GCF_000696425.1 Galeopterus variegatus | reverse complement strand
CCGGTACGGGTGCAACACTGAGGGTTGCAATCCGTTGCCAGACACGAAAAAAGACAAAAAAGACAAAAAAAACAAAAAAATTAAATAAAAAAAAATAATTCAAATAAAGTCACATAATTAAAGATAGTGTAGAAATAAACACTACCTAAGATGATTTTACTATAACTCCACAAGCATGCTAAGGGGGTGAGGAAGTGTAGACTGATACAGCAGAAAAAGCCTAGCTACAGCTAAGAATCCCTTGAAGCATAGATCTAAAGAACAGACAACATACTTTTTAGAGTGCATGAGAGGTTCCGGCTACAAAAGCATGCAGTAATATGAACAAAATAAATCCTGAACTCTTTATAAAAACATAAAGGTCAAAGATAACTATGATCTACTCAGTGGTAGGAAAAAATGGCATAAATTGCTTTACTGCATGTTATGGTTTATTTCAAAACTATAATAATTAGGAATATATGCAATTGCACATACTTTAACGAAAGATACTAAAGTGTTATAAAACTGAATGAGGGAGACTGAGAGATTGGGCCCAATTATTCACCATCTCTCTGTGTTTATAAATTTTTCATATTTCATTACTGGTGAAATGTATTTCTGCACTCTCGGATTAGAGCTCAGCCGTTTGACATGTTCGATGATATGATGGAAAAACAGATAGTGTGACAATTCATAGCATAGGCTTTAAGAGATCGTGAATAGTTTCTTTGGGACTCTTAGTGATATTTTCATAAATAACAAACTAGCCTCAAGATGGTGAAAAACATGCGGAGCAATCTACACTGGCAGAACTGTAGTATGAAGCAAATTTTTCCTAGCCCCTACAACCTGAAATGGAGTCACTTTATGTAACCTGTAGATCTTTTAAAATAAATTATCTTCCTTTTAAGAAATTGGTTTTTGCACAGTTTTAAAAAGTGCAGCAATAGCTAACAGTAATGCTGGCAATGCGTACATGGAGACTTGGTTTACAACAAAGTTGGTGAGATACAGTGCAAACAGAGAATAGATTTGTTGTTCAGTAAATAGCATGTGCAATGGAATAGTCACATGGTAGAAATAAAGTAGTTTATGAATGCTGGTCTTGACTACAGCTTTACTATGCTTAGTTTGACCAAGATTGGTCCAGCTTCCCATATGTTCTCACTTCAGGACCCAGGGTGAAAGAACACTCACTATTTGAGATATATGATGCTCTCCAGGTTGAAGGCATAAGCTCAAGGAGAACAATAATTCAAACCACACAGTGGTATTTAAAGCTTCTTCTGTGATGTAGTCTACAACACCTTCACTCACTGTGCATTATTCAAAGCAAGTCACATTGGAATTATCCTCTGTCTGCCTACAGGGAAGCATGACAAAGACAGAGAGAGAACTAATAATGTTGAACAAATAAAAGAAACTGTCAGAGACCCAAAACTAATACCACTGAAAAAAANAATAATGTTGAACAAATAAAAGAAACTGTCAGAGACCCAAAACTAATACCACTGAAAAAAAGAATAGTAAGTAATTCTTTGAGGAAAATATAAAAAACAAAATATAGTGTAGAATATAATATAGAAGAATGGCTTTTGAGCTCAATTGTAGATAAATAAAATCTTAAGCAACGACCAAAAAAAAAAAAAATTAGAAAAGAAACGTTTGTGACTGAGATAAAATTCAAACTTGCTGTTTATCAAAGGACATTAAGGAAATAAGTAAAGCCAAAAGTCAAATACCTTTTGAACATTTATAACTGAAAAGTGAATAATATTCATAATATACATTTTTTTAAATAGAATAAGGACAAATAATTAAAGGAAGTTTGATAAATTGGCATATGAAGGCACTTCACAAAAGAAAAAATAATCAGTAAAATATTAAAATATGACCTTCCTCAAAATAAGATATATTGAAAATATAGCTACAATAAAACATTTTATATAGAGCAAGATCATAAAGTCTGATAATACTACATGCTGGTGAAGAAGAGGATCATAAATTTAGACCTAGTAAACATTGCTATTGTGAGTATCAATTGATACAACCATTTGAAAAATGGAGAGATAATTAAACGCATAATATTTTTAGGTATCAATTCCATTGTGATGAGTATTTGTGTGACATACAAAGTTTTATAGGACTAAAACTGAGATATATCAAATGTTCATCATAGCAAATTTAATTATAGAAAGTTGGGATATTTATACCGTAAAATGTTAAATGGGAATAAATAAGAAAAAACTATAAATATACATAACAATATGCATAATCTTTAAAGTTATAATGCTTGCTTATAAAAGTTAGATAAATAAAATATATAATGCGTTATATCTTTTTCCTAAAGTTTGCAAAGGGGTAATGTCAATTGGTAGATTTTTGAGAAGCATAGTTAGATAGTGAATCCATATAAAAAAGTGATTACAGGGCCGGCCCCGTGGTGCACTCGGGAGGGTGCAGGGCTGGGAATGCAGCATCACTCCTGCTGCAGGTTCGGATCCTATATAGGGATGGCTGGTGCGCTCACTGGCTGAGCGCAGTGTGGGCAACACCACAGCAAGGGTTGTGATCCCCTTACTGGTCACGAAAAAGACAGAAAAAAAAAAGCGATTACATCATTATGATAGAAGTCATCCTTTCAACTATTGCTCTTAATATTCTATCTATTGATCATTAAGATCAGAGCAGAACTAAAGGAATAGAGACCCCCCTCCAAAATAGAA
>NW_007735423.1:33437-49567 GCF_000696425.1 Galeopterus variegatus | reverse complement strand
AAAAAATTATACAATATGATAAAGTGGGATTCATCCCAGGGATCCAAAGATGATTTAACATATGAAAGTAAATAAATATGATACATCACATCAACAAACTCAAGGACAAAGATCATATGATTATCTCAATAGATGCTGAAAAAGCACTTGATGAAATTCAACATCCCTTCATGATAAAGACTCTCAACAAATTAGGTATGGAAGGAAAATATTTCAACACAATAAAAGCCATTTATGACAAGACTACCTACACTATCATTCTGAATAGGGAAAAATTGAAGGCCTTTCCCTTAAGAACAAGAACAAGACAAGGATGCCCACTCTCCTCACTTTTATTTAACATTGTACTGGAGGTACTAGCCAGAGCAATCAGGCAAGAAAAAGAAATAAAGGGAATCCAGATGGGAAAAGATGAAGCAAAACTTTCTCTATTTTCAGATGACATGATACTATATACAGAAAAACCTAAAGGCTCTATCAAAAAACTCCTCGAGCTGGTTAATAACTTCAGTAATGTTGCAGGATACAAAATAAATGCCCCAAACCAAGTAGCATTTATATACTCAAATAATGAACTAACAGAGAGTCAAAGAAAGTAAACCCATTTACAATTGTAACACAAAAAAAATTAAGATACATAGGGATCAATTTATCCAAGGAGGTGAAAGACATCTACAATGAGAACTACATACCATTTCTGAAAGAAATTAAAGAAGACACAAAAAGATGGAGAGATATCCCATGTTCTTGGATTGGAAAAATTAACCTTGGGAAAATGTCTATACTACCCAAAGTTATCTATAGAGTCAAAATAACAATGACATTCTTCACAAAAATGGAAAAAACAATCTTTCCTTTCATATGGAAGAACAAATCATCATGAATTAACAAAGCAATCCTGAGCAAAAAAATAAATAAATCAATAAATAAAGTCAAAGGCACAACACTAACTGACTTCAAATTATTATAGAAAGCTATTGCAACCAAAAAAGCATGGTATTGGTATAAAAATAGACATTCAGACCAGTGGAGTAGAATTGAGACCCCATAAATCACTGCTCAGGCTTATAGCCTTCTGATATTTGACAAAGGCAACAAAAGTCTACATTTTTAAAACAGTGCCTCTTAAACAAGTAGTGCTGGGTAAATTGAATATCCATATGCAGAAGGTAAAACTAGATATGCATCTCTCACCATACACTAAAATCAACTCAAAATGGATTAAAGACTTAAGTATTAGGCCTGAAAATGTAAAATTACTAAGGGAAAATATAGGTTAAACACTTCAGTAATTAGGTCTGCGCACAGGCTTTAGAAACATCAGCCCAAAAGCACAAGTAGCAAATGAAAAAATAAACAAATGGGACTATATCAAACTAAAATGTTTCTGCACAGCAAAGGAAATGAACAACAGAGTGAAAAGACAAGTGGGAGAAAATTTTTGCTAACTAAGTATCAGACAAGGGAATAATATCCAGAATATACATAGAACTCAAGCAATAATACAGTAGAAAAAAAAAAAAGCCCAATTAAAAAATGGGCAAAGGAGCTGAATAGACATTTTTCAAAGGAAGATATACAAATGGCCAACAGATACATGAAAATATGCTCAACATCTCTAGTCATCAGGGAAATGCAAATTAAAACCACATTGAGATACCACCTCACTCCAGTTAGGCTAGCTGTAATAAAAAGACAGTGAATAATAAATGCTGTCAAGGGTGTGGAGAGAAGGGAACACTCTACACTGTTGATAACTGTAAATTAGCTCAATCACTTTGGAAAATAGTATAGACGTTTCTCAAACAACTGCATATAGATTTTCTATACAATCCAGCAGTTCCTCTTCTGGGTGTGTGCCAAGAGGAATGGAAATCATTATGTCAAAGGTATACCTGCACTCCCATGTTCATCACAGGTCTGTTTACAATACCCAAGATATGGAACCAACCTAAATGTCCATCAGTTCATGATTGGGTAAGGAAACTATGATATATATATATACATACACACACACACTATGGAATACTACTCTACCATAAAAAAAGAATGAAATACTCCCTTTTGCAACAACATGGATGAGCCTAGAGAAACTTACGCTGAGTGAAATAAGCCAAGAACATAGAGATAAATTCTGCATGTGCTCCCTCATACATGGGAGCTAAGAGAGAAAGAAGGAAGGAAAGAAAGACCACATTAGTGCTGTGATCCAACAGAGGGTGGGAACATTACTAGGCCTACAAAGCAGAGTCAGGGGGAAATGTACCCTGGTAAAGTTTCATCATTCCCAGTTCTCTGTAAATATTTATTTTAATGTGTCCTCTTAATCATAAGGTATGTAGTTGATTTACAGTATTCATTCAAAAATCCTAATTTTTAATTAGTATAATTTGTTTCATTGCTTACGTCTTATATGGCCCTTTTAATATGCTTTATCAACTTTGATTATGTATCAGATGTCACCTTCGAAAACTCATGACTTAAAGTCTTTGATGATTTGATCTTTATCAGGATAGTATTGTTCTATGTTTCCAATAGGCATTTTAAAAAAATTGAGAGATAATAAAAGAAGTAGTTAGCTAAAGTGTGCAAAACTATCCTATCTACCTTAAGTGGATAACTGTGCAGTATGTTGTAACAACACATTGTACCCCCAAATAGTACAAGTATATTTAAAAATCAAACAAATTTAAAATTAAAAATAAAGAAAAAAATTAAATTAAAAAAGAGGAAATAATAAAATGCACAATACTTCTAAGTATAAATTCCACTCTGAGTAATATGTACAGTATATTTGTATTTATGCCCATGTATATTTTTCAATATATTTCAAATTTAAAATGATGATTTCAGAGAATTAAGTAAAGGTCATATATTGCCAAGAGTTAGATTTTAATCTTAAAAGTAATACAAAAGTATTGGACAAGTCTACATTAGGGAATGTAATAAACTCATTTTACATTTTTCAAAATTATAACAGATAATCTAAGATCAGTGGCTTATATAAGATTAACAAACAAGAATAGTTGATTCATTTTGTATTAACTGCTAAAGACCAACTTAATGAAAATGATGGCTCAGAGAGCAGACACTTGAAGAAATAGATTTTGCAAATAGAAACAATATAATTTATTGACAGATGTTTGTGAGAGGCTACAGAATACAGAATAATAAATGACATTTTTCCATTGTTTAATCTACTAAGTAGATGTGGATATCATTTACTGATAAGAAGGCTGGTAGGAGGGACAAGTTAATTGTGAGAATGGGTGATTGAAAAGTACATTTATTATTTTTGGTCTTTGTACCACTCTAATGGAAATATGCATGGTTAGAAGTACATTGAACATTTTGCTCATACTCAGAATTATTTCAACACCTTTCAAATATATTACATTGATACTCAAAAAGTGAGTGACACATACAGTTCATAGTAACATTTTCAGCATCTGCTTGCTTAAAGTCTGATAATGCTTTTTCATAATTAAACTCCAAATCCTCATTTGATTTGAAATGAAGTTGAAACAAAATTTTCTGTCTTATATAACTTACTGAGTCATTAGAGTTGGTTATGAAATGAGAATGGATCATGTCAAGAAAGTCATCAACTGTGTTTGCAGCTTTTTTATTAAGCAAAACTTAAAACTAATCCATAACATAAATCTCAGTTCTCATAAATTCCTAAATACAGATGACTTCTTTTTAATCCTGAATTCCAGAGTCCAAAATAGAAATTTTGATATATATTTCCTTATGACACATCCTAAGATGACGTGAATGAGTACATTATATCTATATAAAGCCAACGATTATTGTAAGACATTCTCAACATGGCAAATAATGGCATATGCAATATTTAATTGACTTAACCATAATATATATATATATATATATATATTTTTTTTTTTTTAAGAAAGCTAAACTATCACCAACAATATATAGGAAAAACTGAACACAGTTTGAACAGAAATGTATATACACATTTAATTGAATGAATTATATTGGGTAAGAATGCAGGTTAGACTTGATTAACCTCGTGAGTGTCTTTTTCACCTCTTTGTTGTTAAGGATTTTGAGAAAGATTTGGGAAATTCAGAATGGGGATCACAACTCTAAACAACACAGTGGCCAGTTTGATCAGGAGCCATGAGCTTTGTAGTTGGGCACATGGTAGAGAAGGGGGATGATCCCATGGAAAATGGTGATTGCAGTCAGGTTCAGGGCAAAGGTGGAGAATTTTTTTTTTTTTTTTTTTTTTTTTTACTATTAACAGAAATAAACCACCAGTTATTTTGCAATGAGTAAAAACAATAACAACAAAAAAGGTACCAAAAAAAAGTAATCCCATGGAAAATGGTGATTGCAGTCACGTGCAGGGCATGGGCAGAGAAGATTTTTTTTTTTACTATTAACAGAAATAAACCACCAGTTATTTTGCAATGAGTAAAAACAATAACAACAAAAAAGGTACCAAAAAAAAGTAACAAAAACAACTAAACACCCTTCTCTATGAGACAAACATATTTAGTGGCCTTGATTAAATGAAAAAGCATTTATTTACGGCTAAACAGGTTTTGACATTGACTTAAAATTGCTGCCACAGTCCAGTGTGGGACCGGTCCTTCAACTGGGACAGGATCATTCTGGCACTGAAGGACAATATCAACCTAACTACAAGATGATTGATCAGCAATATTTTTGGAGAAATGTTAATCAAAGGGGGAAATGTGTAAGCCGTCAGAATCATGATGTGGTCACATGTGTCAAAACACAACAAAGAAATAAAGCCAAGAGGATAAGAAGGGAGGGCCCTCACACACATGCCTACGATAAAGGGTTCTCGTGCACAGATGCCTATAAGAAAAACCTTTGTCAAGGACTTTTAAAACTGACGCTTGCTGCATGAATCACAAGGACAGATATCCAAATGCACAAGAACACTTCCCTGACACACTGCCTTCACTAATGAACTGTGTCTCTCTGTCAGTTATTTGGGTTGAAATATTTTAAACCCACTTAAGGCTCCACATAATATACCACAATGAAAGCTTTCTGGAAGTCTAAGTTAATTATAAGTAAGAAAGACTGACTATTTTCTATAGATCCAATATAATCCGGTTTTTGAAGTAATCTACAGGTATTTGTATTATAATATATGTAGTTGGTAGTATATACACTAAGCATTTTAATATCTAAATATGCAAAGTACAAATATATTTAATATTCAAGATCCAATATAATCCGGTTTTTGAAGTAATCTACAGGTATTTGTATTATAATATATGTAGTCGGTAGTATATACACTAAGCATTTTAATATCTAAATATGCAAAGTACAAATATATTTAATATTCGTAGTTTATCTGCATATTATCTGTACACAAGGGCATGTATATATGTAAATATGTGTAACTATCAACCTACCTACAAAGAGAGAGACATAGATTTAAAGAGAGACAATTGGTGATAATAAAATTTCAGATACCTTGTTGGTTATAAAGTGATATCATACCAACATTCTTTAGTCATCAATTTCTATATTAGAATTAATTATGATTAATTAAATGCAATGATCTCTGATTAGATAAAACATTTGCCTAATGTGTTTTATAATACAGGTTAAAAAAAAAGTCTCCCACATTCTACCCTCCCACATTCTATCAGTTTTTCCACCTCAGGTAACTGCTGCCACCTCTTTCTTTCTTTGTTTATTTGAACCCTCAAGAAATAGAAGTGCACATACATGCTCATCTATGACAGGAACATACATACTTACTTCTTCTATAAATGGTATCCAAATTACTACTGTGTGGTTCTTGCTTAATTTTCCTGAAAACTTCTATTTTGGAGATACTAAGTATAAAAAGTATATAAGTATAAATAAATAATGCCCTAAACTTTTAATGGCTATATGGTATACTTATTTTCAAAATAACATGATTTATAACCAAACACATATCAAAGGGCATTGTAGTGGCTCCAGTCTTTTGCTAATAAATATAACACTTCAAGGATATCCACATTTATGTATTCACAAATGCTTATCAAAATATCATTATAAGTTCTCAGAAGTAGTATTGCTGGGTCACAAACTACACCACAAACTACATTTCCTTAGTATGCTGATTACTAAATTATTCTCTAAAGTGATTATAACAATTTGCCTTCTCATCAGCAAGTATGAGAGTCCTTGAAGATTCACATCACAGAACCCCATTAAAGAAAAATTTCTCACTCCAGCTGTCAGCTCCTTCAAAATTGGCGTCCTCGATATGCAGCAACCATGTCCACTTGACTGATCAGGTATGAGTATTAACGACTTATCCAAGGGGGTCATTTCAGACATGCCTTAGGTGTGACAAATCTCCCCACAGTACAGGGGAGGCTTTGCTTGATTTATTACAGCCTGAATCAGCCCTGTTTCCAACTTTGTATCTTTCTTTTTCTTCCCAGAGCTGTTTACCTTCAAGAAATACTTTACCTGCCAAACTATGTCTCATGATCTGTGCCCACTTTGAAAAAAAGAAATGTAGATAAATTTTGTCAATTTTTTTTTCAATTTTTGATGATTGTAATTGAAGTATAGCTTAAATGTAATGAAGTGAACAACTGAGTTCAATTCTATGAATTGCAGTGAATGAAGTTGTACCTATACCAGTAAGATCAAAATACCAATAATTTACCAAAATATTACCCAAGAGCATACAGTACATCCTTCCCAGTAGTTCATCCAAGATGACATCTATTCACACATTACTATAATTTTGCCTGTTTATAAACTTTATATTAATAAAACAATGAATTATACATTTTGATATTTGTCTTTTCTTGTTTAATATTATGGTTATGTAATTCCATGATGTTGTTCCGAATATTGTTAGTTAAGATTTTTTTTTAATTTCTATATAGTATTGAATTGAATAAATACAACAAAATGTTTATAATTTGATGCACATATGAGTTATTTTCAGTTTGAGGTAATTAAGAATAGTATTTCTGGGAACATTCTTATTTGTATCTTTGATGCAAATATGTGTTTCTATTGAGTGTATACCAAGGAATGGAACTGTGGGCGTATACTTCCAAACAGTTTTCCAAAGGATTTGATCAACTTTACATACACACGCTCAACACCTTTAAAATTTTGTTTAATCCACGTATTTGACAACTTTTGGTTTAATCAATTTAACATATTTTTGAAGTTTGTTCATTAGACTGTTTGCTAGTATTTCTTGGCTTTTGACTCTTTATAATTAGTATGAGTTCTTTTTTATAATAATTATTATATGCATCTCTCATATGAGTTGCAAAGATGTTTTTCAGTCTTTCCTAGGTTGATTACCTTAATAGTAGACACTCAGATAAGAATTTGGATGCAAGTAGTTTGTTGGAAAGAGGAACTTAGTAAGCATCAATAGTTAAGTTGGAAACACAGCAGGAATGAATCAGTCATGTTTGTGAGCAACTGGGGCGGAGACTCATTGGAGAAAGTCCCTGGGAAAGACTGTGTAAAACCTAGCTGAAGCTTGTCCCAACAAGCGTTCAGGAAGCTGGGGTATATATGCACCCACTACAACCCATCATTGATTGAGACCCATTTCTGCAGATAACCCTGGCACTTTGAACTGGGTCTGTGCATGAACTGGGCACACTCCTAGTACTGAGAAAAAGAGCCTCCAGATAGGCAGTCGTGGATATTTTCGGTAAAAATAAATAAATAAATTTGAAAAAAATAAAATAAATAAGAAAATAACACAGAATAAATTAATGATGTAAATAGCAAACAAAATAAATGAGATAAACAAATACAAAATTGGATCTGAAAGAAAACTAAGAAGATTGATGAAAATCTCACATATCTAATCAAGAAAAAAAAATACAGATATAAGGCAAAAAAACCTAATATTAGCATTGAAAAGCGAGAATCATTATAGACCCAGGTAATTTAAGAAAGAGACAATTGTGAAAGATATTGTGCCAGCAAGTTTGAAAGTATCAGTCTAATAGATGAATTTTAAGAAAAATAAAATAAATAAACTGACTCAAAAAGAAATTGAGATTACAATTTTCTTGACAATGCTAAAGAGATTGAATTCATAATTCAAAATGTTTCTATGCAACGGAAAACTTTCCTACTTTTCCATTAATTCTAATACTATATTTTTCTCTAGATCAAATAAGAAGAAACACTTCTGAGTTCATTTTAAGAATATAGAATAATGTTGATGTCAAAAACAAGGGGAATACAGTAAAATAGAGTGAAAGAATTTACAGAAAAATTTCACTCATAAACACAGAATTCAAAATTCTAATTGAAATATTTATATATTCAATTAATCAACACATAAAAAGGATAATCTATTATATCTCGTTAAATTTTGTTTTGTAATAAAATATGTGGTTGTATATAAGGGGATTAAAATATACATAAGTTGATATATTAAAATCTTAAAGGGGCTAAATCACATAATTATCTTTAAAAATGTAGTAAAGCAGCTTGAAAAAATTCAACATCTGCTCACCAGTAAACAAATGTAGTGATGTAATGAAAAGAAGTAAAAATAAAACAATGCGGATGATTTTAGTAATTTGAAAAAAAAGAAATCTATCCCCCAAAAAACTATAGAAAATATTTTCAATATGAAGTGTAAATTATTTCCCTCTATAATCAGAAAGCCAAGGATGCCCACATTTACTAGGTTAATTCAACATTATATTGAGGTTTCCAGCTATTTAAACAAAGCAAGAAAAATAACTAGGAAGAATAATATTGGAAACAAAAAATTAACCGTATTTAATCAGAGAGTATGTGATATATGTGTTGACAATACAAAATAATGTACAAATAAATTATTAAATTAATAAGAGATTTTGTTAGAGCTGACAGAAGAAAAATAAATATAAAATATACTGTACTAATCTAAAAACACATGTTTTCCAATGGGCATAAAAAACACCATTAAACATATAATGCAGTTAGTCTTTGATTTAATAAAATATGAGAAAACTCTTTACAGAAGAGCATACAGTAAAACTTTCATTATAAAAATTGAACTAAATCTAAATAAAGAGAAAGATGTAGTAAGCTTATGATTTAGAAGACTTGTTGATACAAACTTGACATTTCTTTTTAAATGTATTTATAAATTCACTGCAGTCCTAGCATGCATGCATACATATATGATGCTAAAATTTGTTTAGAGAGGTGAATTCCCCAAAATATCCCAATTACACTATAAGAACAATAACAAATTTTCAGGATTTGCTCTACTGGATATCAAAACTTATTAGTTATAGGTGCTTCTGACTATAAAGCAAATAGAATCATACATAGAGCCCAGACATTGACTGATATGTATACAAATACTAACTTTCTGAAAATTATAACACTGAAGAATAGCATATAACAGATTAACTATTACATAAATATTGTTGGGACAAATACACATTTGTAATTGAAAATACAAAATAGGCCTAATCTCACATTACACCAAAAATCAATTCTAAAATTATAAAAAATGAATGTAAAAATCAATATAAAAAGACAAAGTAAAATCTAGAATATAAAATTAAAGAAAATAGAGTTTAATGTAAAAGGAAGATGATATACAGAATTTGGGGAAATACAGCAGATAAATTGTGAGACTGTATCTTCCTTCTTTTGGAGGAAAGATATATTTCTTAAAAAGAATATTAAAAGCTCTTCAGTGTATCTGTATAAATGGACAATGTTATGAGCGGTGATTCATTAAAAATCAGAAAAGCTGTGCACCTAAATACAACATTGAAACAGCGAAAAAAAAAATAACAATAGGGGAAAAACTTGAACACATAAAAGGGTTTATGGGCAATTTGTAAATTGCTGATAATGTTCTATGATTTCTTATTTTGAAGAACTAACATAGAAGATTATTATTCAAAAATATATACCTAAATCGTTGTTATAATTCACAATGACAGAGGCCCAGTGTGTGGAAAAGCAGGGCAGCATGCAAGGGTAAGATATTTACAGGTTTTGAAGATTAGAATATGGAAACCTTAAAGGATCATTATTTAGCCGACTACATTCTGGGAGGAATATACACATAATGTTCTTTCTCTTTATTATTTATTTTTTATTTTACTGACAGGTGATTGATAAAGCATAGTGACTTTTAGTAATTATGGATATAAATATGTATATTATCAATTTTATCCCACTATTTGAGAAATAAATTAATAACTGTCAACTTAATGCATACATCGCATTTTAAAAAATAACTAGGAACTGTGTGTTTGTGTGTATCTGTGTGTGTGCGTGAATGCTTCATTATACTGAGTGAGAAAGCAGTTTGGTGTGAATTAAGTTCTTGACGGTCTCCTTCACATCCTTATTTCTAAGGCTGTAGATAAGAGGATTTAGCATAGGAATCACAATGGAGTAAAACACAGTGGCTACTTTAATGAAAAGCCATGAGCTCTTAGATTTGGGCACAGAGTAGAGAAGGAGGATGTCCCCGTGGAAAATGGTGATGGCAGTCAGGTGGGAGGCACAGGTGGAGAAGGCTTTTCTGAGTCCACCTGTGGAAGGCATCTTGATGATAGTGACAACTATGAAGACATAGGAGGTGAGGATGATCAGGAGACTACAAACCTCGCTGAATGTAGAAACGACTAACATCACCATCTGGCTGAAGTGCGTGTCAGAGCAGGACACAGAGAGGATGGCAGAAAACTCACAGCAAAAGTGATTTATGGTAGATCCACAGTAGGACATTTTCAAAAGAGAATATGTGAGTTTCGAGGAACATAGTACACCCCATGTGTAAGTTCCAGCTACCAGGAGAGCACAGAGCTTAGGAGACATAGCAACTGTGTAGAGCAGGGGGTTACAAACAGCCACAAACCGGTCATAGGCCATCACTGCCAACATGAACATTTCTGCAATCACAAACATGCAGGCAAAGAAAAATTGTGCCATGCATCCTTTGAAGGAGATAGTTCTGTCTTCCACAACTAAGATTTCTAATAGTTTGGGTGTGACTACACTGGAATAACAAAAATCCAAAAAGGACAGATGGCTGAGGAAAAAGTACATGGGTGTCTGAAGTTTAGGATTGACCCTTATGACCCCAATCATACCCAGGTTCCCCACCACAGTGACAGTGTAGATGGCCAAGAACATCATGAAGAGGGGCAACTTGAGGGGTGGGAAACTTGAGAAGCCCAAGAGGACAAAAGTGGCTCCAGCACTCTCATTTCTCCCAGTCAGCATCATCATTCCTGTTGGAGGAAATCAGAGTTCATCCTGAGCAGCCAGACACAACAGTGACAGTAGGAATGAGGGAAATGCAGACAGCTGCATGAGAATCACCACCGAGTGATGTACGAAATATGCAAAAACTCATGTTTTATTTTTTGGTGTTTACCTGCCTCGTTTGAATCTCTCTTTGGCCACTACCGACTATTGGAACATGGAATGTCTCCTTTACCCAGCAGCGACTTATTTCCTCATCCTTAAAACAAGAAATGTGGCTACAGCATAAAGTGCTTTTACAAATTGCACACATATATGTGCATACTAAATGCTAACAATATTTCCAACCCTTATTAATAATTAAATAATTTGAACTGATATATGAATTTCACACGAAGTTCTATTACTTGTGAAGGAATAAAAAGACAAATTAAAGAATAACAAGGAAAACATCTTAGTTCTTGGCAATAGGACAGATTACAACTGAGATGACTCAATGGAGCCTGCCACTGGGAACTTAAACAGTGTGTTTCTATGCTGTTACTTCATATTTGAAGACATGAGGGGACAGTCATGCCAGTAAGTTAAAGTGGGGCTGAGCTGTCATTCTCAGTTCTGTATGACTTTATTTAAGTGTTAGCTTTTCTACAAATATCCTACAGGAAGCAGATAATGGTGCAAATCGAAAACCATAAATGGAAAACAAAATCAATGAATGGAAAAAGCAGTTTTCTCTCCTAATTCTCTTCTAACTTTTCCTTCTGTCTTTGATTCAGATTTCCACTAACGTCTGAATCCATCAACACAAAATCTTTCTCTTTTTTTAATCGGACCTTCTTTTTTCCCTCTGATTCTCTTTAATTTCAGCTTCACGCTGTGAGAAAGGCTGTTAGAGAAAATGAAAGAGATTTTCAAACTGTTCTGCTGTATTTATTCCCACGCTGTGAGAAAGGCTGTTAGAGAAAATGAAAGAGATTTTCAAACTGTTCTGCTGTATTTATACCCCCCCCCCAACACCCATTACCCTGCTAGATAACCCTGGATCTTCAGTCAACCTTCTCCCACCCTGCAAGATTGTCATTCCTTAGATTCTATTTTAGTGGGGTGTCAAATCCTCACACATTTTTTCAAAATGACTTTCTTACAAAAAACTCTTGAAATCTAAACACTTCTGTCTGAATTTCCATAATAAATAATATCACTACATATCCAGACTCTTCACTGCTCCTCCTTTTATTTCACTCACACCAGCTTTTTCAAACTTTCATGCACAAACTTGTTATTTTATAATGTAATACCGTCGTCAAATTATCTCTTCTAACTTGAATGACGTTTTCTGCATCAACATCTAAGCACTCTTACCTTTGAAAGACAAATTCCAGGCAACTCTCTTCCAGAAATCTTTGGTGATTAATCCGGACTTCAAAGTTATACTGCTCTGAATGTTTCTATTTATATTGTTTTAAAATCACAATAGTTATGCAAAGTCTGGCTTATTTATCTACAGTTTTATACTTTTTTCAGTCTTCTCCTAAAAGACTATCAAAAATTGAGAACAAATAATTAATTAACATTACTTTAATATTCACCATGGTAACTAAATCTCATTAAAGTACATAAATGAGGTTCCAAGACCAATCCACATTAACTTTCCTAATTATGTACAAAATAGAATTCAGTGTCTTTTATTCTTATTCTCAACTTAATTGTTTGTGTACCCCTGCACTACCACTAAGCTCGCATAGGTGTTTCTGTGCCAAAAATATTATATTTCTCATTTCAGAATTTACCACTTCTGAATTAAAATATAACACTTAGATTAAAAAGTCACTGGAAATTACATATCCTTTATAGACTTATTTACTAAAGGCTTCTCTGATTAAATTAATAAAAATTTTGAATGCTATTTCTCAAAAATGAAATTTAATTGGGCAACAGGAGTTTCATTTAAAGTATATGGCACCACAGGTGCAAAGCAAATTATATGTTTTCTCATTATAAAAAAAAAAAAAAACATAGACAGCCTCTCAAGAGTGAGGAAGATTTGGAAACTATACTCAGGTATATTGTTGTGTATTCACTCACACCAGCTTTTTCAAACTTTCATGCACAAACTTGTTATTTTATAATGTAATACCGTTGTCAAATTATCTCTTCTAACTTGAATGACGTTTTCTGAATCAAAGTCTAAGCACTCTTACCTTTGAACGACAAATTCCAGGCAACTCTCTTCCAGAAATCTTTGGTGTTTAATCCGGACTTCAAAGTTATACTGCTCTGAATGTTTCCATTTACATTGTTTTAAAATCACAATAGTTATGCAAAGTCTGGCATATTTATCTACAGTTTTATACTTTTTTCAGTCTTCTCCTAAAAGACTACAAAAATTGAGAACAAATAATTAATTAACATTACTTTAATATTCACCATGGTAACTAAATCTCATTAAAGTACATAAATGAGGTTCCAAGACAAATCAACATTAACTTTCCTAATTATGTACAAAATAGAATTCAGTGCCTTTTATTCTTATTCTCAACTTAATTGTTTGTGTACCCCTGCACTACCACTAAGCTTGCATAGGTGTTTCTGTGCCAAAAATTTTATATTTCTCATTTCAGAATTTACCACTTCTGAATTAAAATATAACACTTAGATTAAAAAGTCACTGGAAATTACATATCCTTTATAGACTTATTTACTAAAGTCTTCTCTGATTAAATTAATAAAAATTTTGTATGCTATTTCTCAAAAATGAAATTTAATTGGGCAACAGGAGTTTGATTTAAAGTATATGGCACCACAGGTGCAAAGCAAATTACATGTTTTCTCATTATAAAAAAAAAATCATAGACAGCCTCTCAAGAGTGAGGAAGATATGGAAACTATATTCAGATATATTGTTGTGTATATTAAAGCTAAGTGCATGACCTTGAGCCATTAAGCTCTAGAGAATTATGAATGGAATTTGCAATGAGATACAAGCCAGACAATTTGAAAAAAGTGCTTTTCTCTTAATTTAGAATGTAATTAATTTAAGTCATGTAATTATATGGGACGGTTGAACATATTGTTCATTTGGTCTTTGAAAAATTACAATAATCATCAACCTACACTTTGATTCATTATATATTTATTAAAAACCTAAGACTTCCAAAATTCACAAAGAGCTTTGATTCATTACGTATTTGTTAAAAATATAAAACTTCCGAAATTGACGAAGAGAAAATCACAATCCTAGTCCAATAAACCACACGTACTATGGTTAGTGAGTTGTCTTTTTTCAGTTTCCCTTAGCATTCCTATATTTGTACATCTGATTTTTTTTTTTTTTTTTTTGTAAATAACATACTCAGCATCATTCTGCATGCAGACTTGATACTGTACCCTTAAATTTAATATTTTATTGTAATATTTTTTTATTAAAACACATGTTGAACATACATTTTTCAGCAAGGCAATTTATAGGTATGTTGAATAATATAGTGTAGTTTTCTTTTGCAGAAATTCTATGAGAAACTCTGTCACAAACTGTAGGTATATATCCTTGCAGGTCTATGTGAATATTCATAATATTTAGACAAATTCTCCCAAGTTATATATTAGGAAAAACAGTTTTACTTCACGGTGTTTCTTGAATGATACTTTTCCTTGGTATAAACTTCAAGCCATGAAGTTATCTTTTCTCAACCCACTGAAGATATGTTATCATTATTGCATCTTCCATTTTTGCTAATAGGAAGTCAGCTGTTAGTGAACCAGCACCTTGAGAGGTAACTTGACTTTACCTCTTTTGCTGTTTTTAATGTAATTTTCTTATAGATTTGTTGTGTTTTCAACAATGTTACTATTATGAATAAACAAAAATATATATGTAATTTGATGTCTTTCTTTATTTCATTAAAATGTTCAACATTTATCCCTTTAAATGTTACTTCTTCTCTTTATATTTTTCTTATCGGCTGGGTCCCCAATCCAATATATGTTAGTCCAAACATTGAGTTATCTTTCTTTTACCTTACATATTTTTTTCCATTTTTTGTCTCACTTTAATATATTCTATTTCCTCCTCTATTTTCTTCTCATTCAATATACTACATATCTCTTCAACTATGCNCAAATGTTACTTCTTCTCTTTATATTTTTCTTATTGGCTGGGTCCCCAATCCAATATATGTTAGTCCAAACATTGAGTTATCTTTCTTTTACCTTACATGTTTTTTTCCATTTTTTGTCTTACTTTAATTTATTCTATTTCCTCCTCTATTTTCTTCTCATTCAATATACTACATATCTCTTCAACTATGCTTTATCTGCTGTTAAAACTTTCAGATAAGAACTTAATTTCATTTACTATATTTTCAAAATAATATTTTTAAGTATTTTATTTTTCATTGCCCTGTTAAAATATCATGATTCCTCATTACCTGTGCATTTTTATTACATTTTTAAAATTTTGTCAGCTTACTCAAAGAGTGCATAGAAGATTTACAATATGCATCCAATAATTCTATTTTATAAAGTTATTACATTTGGTTTTTCATTTTCTTTGGTTTATTTGTTTTTGGTTTTGTTACTCTATCCCTGCAGATTGATTTTTTATTTAATTATTTTAATTGAAACATAATTGATTATACATATCTGTGGGGTGCAGCATTGAATATCAATACCTGTATGCAATATGTGATTCTCAAATCAAGATAATTAGTTTATTCAATCTTACATGTTGTAATCATTTTTTGTGGCCCTTTACCAACTTCTCACTAAAGGGCCTCCCCTTCCCTCTTTCCCACATCTGGTGGTCTCAGTGCTGTTCTCTTCTTTTGTAAGTTCAACAGATTATTAAGATTGGTATATCTGTCTTTTTAACTTATTTTATTTATTAGAGTTTTTTT
>NW_007735423.1:30818-31664 GCF_000696425.1 Galeopterus variegatus | reverse complement strand
TTTTTTTAATAGATTTATTTTGTTTTTTTACTGTTAGGTTGTTTGAGTTCCTTGTGTACTCTGGAAATTAATCCCTTGTCAGATGTATAGTGTGCAAATGTTTTCTCCCATTCTATAGGTTGTATTTTTGCTCTGTTAATTGTTTCTTTTGTTGAGCAGAAGCTTTTTGTTTGATATAATGCCATTTGCTTATTTTTTCTTTTACTGCCTGTGCTTTTGAGGTCTTATTCATAAAGTCTATGTGCACTCCTGCATCCTGAAGTGTTTCTGTTATGCTTTGTTTTCTTTTATGATTTTTATTTCTTTAGGACTTACATTAAAAACTTTAATAAATTTTGAATTGATCTTGACATATGGTGAGAGGCATGGGTCTAGTTTCATTCTTCTACATATGGATGTCCAGTTTTCCCAGTAAACTTTTCCTTGAAGTATGATGCCTTTGTCAAAGAGCAGTTGACTGCTAAGTATGCGGGTTGATTTCTGGGTTTTCTATTGTGTTCCATTGGTCTGTTTTTATGTCAGTTCCATGTTGTTTTGGTTACTAAAGCTTTGTAGTATAATTTGAAGTCAGGTAGTATTATGCTTCCACCATTTTTTTTTTTTTTTTGGTCTGCATTACTTTGGCTATTCCACGTCTTTTGTTGTTTGTTATGAGTATTATGGTTGGTTTCTATATTTCTGTGAATGATATCTTTGGTATTTTGATGGGGGTTGCATGAAATCTGTAGAATGTTTTGGGTAGTATGGACATTTTCACATTGTTAATTCTTCCAATTCAAGAGCATGGGATATCTTTCTATCTTTTTTTGTTTCCTATATAATTTATTTCAGCAGTGATTCACAGTT
>NW_007735423.1:28546-28983 GCF_000696425.1 Galeopterus variegatus | reverse complement strand
TATATTTATTTATTTATCTATTTGTAAGCCTAACTAATGGAACTAATGGTTTGTCTAGTTTGTTTATCTTCTTGAAGCACCTAAATTTGGTTTCACTGATCTTTTGTATTTTGGGGCTTGGGGTCTCTATTTAACTCAGTTATTCTCTGATCTTTATTATTTCTTTCCATCTACTAATGTTGGGATGGATTGTACATATTCTTCTAGTTGTTTGACGTGTACAATTAGGTTGTTCAGTCTTCTGATGTAGGTGATTATTTCAATAAACTTTCCTCTTAGTACTTCTTTTGATGTATCCCATGTATTTTGATGTGATGTGTCTCTATTTTCATTAGTTTCAAGAATTTTTTTTTTCTTATTTAACTTCTTTTTGGACCTATAGGACATTCAAGAGCATGTTGTTTAATTCTGATGAATTTTTATAATTTCCAGAATTT
>NW_007735423.1:27585-28087 GCF_000696425.1 Galeopterus variegatus | reverse complement strand
AATATTTTATTGTAATATTTTTTTATTAAAACACATGTTGAACATACATTTTTCAGCAAGGTACTTTATAGGTATGTTGAATAATATAGTGTAGTTTTCTTTTGCAGAAATTCTATGAGAAACTCTGTCACAAACTGTAGGTATATATCCTTACAGGTCTATGTGAATATTCATAATATTTAGACAAATTCTCCCAAGTTATATATTAGGAAAAACAGTTTTACTTCACGGTGTTTCTTGAATGATACTTTTCCTTGGTATAAACTTCAAGCCATGAAGTTATCTTTTCTCAACCCACTGAAGATATGTTATCATTATTGCATCTTCCATTTTTGCTAATAGGAAGTCAGCTGTTAGTGAACCAGCACCTTGAGAGGTAACTTGACTTTACTTCTTTTGCTGTTTTTAATGTAATTTTCTTATTGATTTGTTGTGTTTTCGACAATGTTACTATTATGAATAAACAAAAATATATATGTAATTTGATGTCTTTCTTTATTTC
>NW_007735423.1:25420-26360 GCF_000696425.1 Galeopterus variegatus | reverse complement strand
ATTTTGGGGGGTTTATACCCATTAGTGGAATTGCTGGATCATATGGCAGTTCTACCTGTAGTTGTTTGAGAATCTTCCTGTAGCATAATCTTGCTGACAATACCAATTGTTGAGCTAGGGCTAGGGTCTGGAGCTCACAGACCCCTGGAGCCCATTCACAAACCCTTCACATGCAGGTCTATGAGCCAGGTAACTGGCAACCTTGGAGGTTTGGTTGAAGAAGGAATAGTCTTTATTGAGCACACACAGCACTAAGAGCTAGGAAGTACAGAGGAGAAACTCAGAAACTCAACTGCTACTGGCAAAGTCCAAAGAAAAACTGAAACTGAGCAGCTGCCAGTAGAGTACACATGCTCTATTGTTAAACAGGAGCTCTCTGCCACCAGCCTGCTTCACAAACTGCAGAATATGCAATAGCTACAAACTAAAAAAATACACTGGCACACATGTGCACTAACTCCATCCACACACAACTTGCTTACATGAAATGTACTGCCCAATGCCCCCAGGCAGACCTGAGCCCAGGGAGCCTGACTAAATTATTCTGTTTTCCCCACACCTCCACACTGTTTTCCATAATGGCTGCACTAATTTACAATCCCACCAGCAGTGTAGAAGTGTTCCCCTTTCTCCACATCCTCACCTGAATTTGGTGTTTTCTCTCTTGTTGATAACGGCCAGTCTAATTGGAGTGAAATGCTATCTCAATGTGGTTTTGATTTACATTTCCCTGATGACTAGTGATGTTGAGCATTTTTCCCTGTACCTGTTGGCCATTTGCATGTCTTCCTTCAAAAAATGTCTACTCAGCACCTTTGTCTATTTTTTTTAATAGATTTATTTTGTTTTTTTACTGTTAGGTTGTTTGAGTTCCTTGTGTACTCTGGAAATTAATCCCTTGTCAGATGTATAGTGTGCAAATGTTTTCTCCCATTCTATA
>NW_007735423.1:22870-23710 GCF_000696425.1 Galeopterus variegatus | reverse complement strand
TGCACTAACTGAGATAATCATAGGGTTTTTGTCTTTGATTTTGTTGATGTGGTGTATCACATTTATTGACTTGCATATTTTCAACCATCCTTGCAACCATGGTATGAATTACACATGATCATGGAGTATACATATTTTTTGATTCATTGCTGTATTCTTTTTTCTACTATTCTGTTGCTGATTTTTGCATTGATGTTCATTGAAGATATCATCCTGTAATTTGTTGGTTTTTTTGTATCTTTGTTTGGTTGTGGTATCAATGTGGTGCAGTACTCCAAGAATGAGTTTGGGAGAATGGACTCTGGTTCAGTGTTTTGGAGAAGATTAAAGAGAACTGGTCTTAATCCCTCTTCAAAGGTTTGGTTAAATCAGCAGCAATGTTATCTGGTCCTAGGCTTTTTTTGTTGTTGTTGGAAGCTGGTGATTACTGCTTCAATCGCATTACTTGTTATTTGTCTGTTCAGGTTTCCTACTTTTTCTTGGTTCACACTTGGTGTTTTGCATGTGTCCAGATATGTATCCATTTCCTCCGAGTTTTAAAATTTGATTGTACTTAGTTGTTTTAATAGTTTCCAATAATTATTTACATTTCTTTGATATTGGTTGTAATGTCTCCTTTTTCATTTCTGATTTTTGTTATTCAGAACTTTTTATCTATCTATCTATGTATCTATCTATTAATCATTTATATATATATATATATATATATATTTATTTATTTATCTATTTGTAAGCCTAACTAATGGAACTAATGGTTTGTCTAGTTTGTTTATCTTCTCGAAGCACCTAAATTTGGTTTCACTGATCTTTTGTATTTTGGGGCTTGGGGTCTCTATTTAA
>NW_007735423.1:14006-19229 GCF_000696425.1 Galeopterus variegatus | reverse complement strand
AAACTATGGGAGTTCACTACCACATGACCAGACTTACAAGAAATTCTCGAGGGAATACTTGGTTTGGTACCTGAAAAACAACCATCACTGCTAAAAATAATCAAGAAAGAACTAAACCTACTAATAAAAATAAACTATATTTTAATGCATGCAATACTTCCAGCATTGAATGCTCCATAATAAAATATATGAGAACAAGACAGTCATAAAGCAAAATCAGAAAAGCATTGAGCAGATCATAGTGGCCATGTTATCATCTTGGGAAGATTATGGACTTTTAATATTTAAAGAACAACATAATAGTAAATCCCTTTGGGAAAAGACACATCTCCTCAGACATTCACAATTTTACATTGATATGTTGAATTTTTACCCATACTAGGTATATCCTATTCTTAAGGACACATGGAACATCGACTTATGTGGATCTGTAGGTAATCTATGCAAAAATTCCACTGATCACTATGTTCTTACTCATCATATGGTAATAAATAATGCGCAAAATGCTCAATGATGTAAAACTGTCTCTTGAAGAAGTATTTTGGAGATATTCCTAAGTTTCACATTAATTATCTTCTGCTGCATATATTGTTTGTTTGTTTTGAACATTGTATTAAAGAGAAATAAACCACCAGTTTTTCATCAGCAAAGACAAACCACAAAAAATATAGTACTAAGAAAAAGTAATTGCGAATAAAAAATGCTTTTATGTGACAAACTTAGTTTTCATAGCCAAGGTTAAATGAAATATGTGAGAATGAAAAATAAGAATTTTTTTTTCTGTAAACCAACAAGAGTCTGAATATTAGAAATTTTAAAAAACTAAGTCTAATGAGGACAGTTTGTAGAAATGGATCTAAGACAAATAGTTATGATGTTACCATTGAAGTGGCACAACATTAGCCTTGTCTGTAGCAATTGGCAGCCTGCCATCACATCTACCACTAGTAAAGGTATAACTTGATCAGCTTACTTAAATCTTTAAAGTTAAATAAAGTTACATTTGTTTGGAAATGCTACTTATGTGAGTGTTCTAAAGATTATGTGACATTTATTAATTTCTGATTTTCTTAGTGTGATGCTGTCACTCATGATAGTAGTTGATTTGTTAAAATGCTATATGCAATAGATATAATTAAAAGTCCTTGTTAATTTATAAAGTTTCATCAGGTTTTTAACCACGGTTAGTCTTAAGTTTTTTTCATCTGATGCTTTTGTTTTCGTTCTTTCTCTAAAAGTATTTGCAATCAAATTATTGAAAAGACTCTAAAATTTCTCTTAAATACACTTTTCCAATAACTTTGACATCAATATCAAAATCGAAATACCCAGAACTCTAATGAAGAAGCTGATGAGCTAATGAATCTGCTAATCACGATCAAAAAGAAAAGAAATTCATTACATTAGATTGAATAACTGATGAAGGTAACACTTTTATGAATTTTACTTAAAACATTGTTTCTTCACTGAATGATTTGTTTTTAAAATTTAAGAAAACTTTTCCTATGAAACTATTAGTTCTCCATATAAGTTTGGTAAAATATACTTTTATCAACAGAGGTAAAATATTTATTTTTCTTCATATCTAAAAAAACAAAATGATTCTATATTTAAACAAAGAGTATGTCGTATACATGTTGAAAATATAGAGTAATCTACAAGTAAATGATAAAATTAATAAGAGATTTGTTAAATTTGGTAGGAGGAAAATCAATATGAAGATCAATTCTATTAAGATCTAATAACATTTTATAATAGACATGAAAAGTAGGATTAAAAATACCGAGCACTACAGTAATTTATTTAATAAAATATATGTGTAAAACATTTACAGTAAAAAATATCATAAATCTCTTATTATAAAACTTTTCATCAATCTAAAAAAAACAGAAAGATACAGCAAGCTTAAGATTTATAGGACTTAGTGACGGAAACTTGCCATTTCTTTCCAAATGAACCTATAGATTGACTGTAATTCTACCCTATTCCAAATAGGGAAGATGCTAAAATTTGTTTGGAAAGGTGAAGGCCCCAAAATATCCCATCACCCTGTAAGAAAAATAACAAATCTTCAGGAGATGTTTTACTAGGTATCAGAGCTTATTACTTATGGATTCTTCTGACTATAAAACAAATATAAACATGTGTACAGTTATATATATATATATATATATATATATATATATATATACACACACACATATATAAACTCTTAATGAAATATGTAATACTGAACAGAAGTGTATATGGGAGTAACTTATCAATAAGTATTCTTGGGACAGATATACTTTCATAAACTAAAATACAAAATAAGTCTATTCTCCTTTTACAGCAAAAATCCATTCCTGGTTAATCTTAGAAATGAATGTAGAAACCAATGTAAAAAACAAAGGAAAATCTAGAATACAGAATAAAAGAAAGCAGGATATAATATAAAAGAAGAATGTTTCATAAATAGTATTTTAAAAACATGTCACTGTATAAAGGGAAAGTTTGATAAATTGTACATTATGAAAAATTAGGAAATCTGTACATCTAAATACATCATCAGGACAGTGAAGAGAAACATCACAATCAGGGAGGACTTGCAATACATGTATGATTTAATGGACTGTATATTTTGAGATGCATTTTATACAGATTTCAAATGCAGACAACATTAAAATTTATACTCTCAGAACCTTTACATATTGGTTGCAACCTAAAAGAAAGAATACCCTGAATAGCACACCCTCCATAACAGATTTTATTCCTAGTTTTGTCAGGCAGACATAGTGACTAGAGAAATGCTTATATGGGCAATTAGTAAAGTGCTGATAATGTTCTCTTTTCTTTCCTGGAGAATGTAATGCAGAGGATTGTTATTCAAAAATACTCATCTAAATGGTTGTCATATTTTACGATATGTGTGTGTGCATGTGAGTGATTATACTGTGTGAGAAAGCCATTTTGTGTGAATTAACTTTCTGACAGTCTCCTTCACATACTTATTTCTAACACTGTAGATAAGCGATTTAGCATAGGGATCAGAATGGTGAAAAACAAGGTGGCTACTTTAATGAGGAGCCATGAGCTCTTAGACTTGGGTACACTGTAGAGAAGGAGGAGAAACCCATGGAAAATTGTGACGGCAGTCAGGTGGGAGGCACAGGTGGAGAAGGTTTTCCGAAGTCCACCAGTGAAAGGCATCTTGATGATAGTAACAACTATGAAGACACAGGAGGTGAGGATGATCAGGAGGCTACAAGTCTCATTGAATATTAAAATGATGGACACCACCATGTGGATGAAACAGGTGTCAGAGCAGGATACAGATATGATAGAAGAAAACTCACAAGAATAGTGATTTAGAATGTTATGTCCACAGTAGGATAGTTCCAAAAGAGAATATGCGATTGTCACGGAAAAGAGTCCATCCCATGTGTAAGTTCCAGCTAACAGGAGAGCACAGAGCTTAGGAAACATAGTGACTGTGTAGAGCAGGGGGTTACAAACAGCCACAAACCGGTCATAGGTCATTACTGTTAACACGAACACTTCTGTAATCACAAATGTGCAGCTGATGAAAAATTGTGTCATGCAGCTCAAGAAGGACACAGTCTTGGTTTTCACAACCAAGATCTCTAAGAGTTCAGGTGTATTTACTGAGGAATAACAGAGATCAAGAAAAGATAAATGACTGAGAAAAAATGCATGGGGGTGTGGAGTTTGGGACTGAACCTGATGATCATAGTCATTCCCAAGTTTCCAAACACAGTGACTATGTAGATGGCCAAGCGCAGCAGGAAGAGGAGCACCTTGAGTTGTGGGAACTCTGAGAAGCCCAACAGGACAGAAGTGGGTCCAGCACTCTCATTTCCCTCACTCAGCTTCATGCTTCCTGTTGGAAGAAATCAGAGAGTTCATCCTGAGCAGCCAGGTATAACAGAGACCATAGGAATGAGGTTATGCAGACGGCTCCCAATCACTCACCGTTCTCATGTGGATGGACAACACATATATTCAGTTCTATTACCTTTTTTTTTATTTTTTAATTTTTTGCTTTTGTTTTTCAATATTTGAACCTCTCTTTGGCCGCTTACTGCCTACTTGAACTCGGATTACTTCCTTTACCCTTCAGTGATTCATTTCCCCAATTATAAAACAAGAAATGAAGTATCTCATAATGTTCTTCCACAGATTATACACATATCTGTGCATGCTAAATGCTTACAATATCTCTGAGCCTTACTAAAGATTAAAAAACTTTTAGTCAAATATATGAATTTCACTCTAAATTCAGTCATGGTCAAAGAAAGCATAAGATGAATCAAAGAATAACAGGGAAACACAAAGCTGTTCATGACAATAGGACAGACAAACAGAGATGCATGTACAGAGCCTGCCACTGGGGATATTAAAAGTATGTTTCTATGTTGGTATTTCATTTTTTAACACAGTGATGAGACACAGTAGCAGTAAGTTTTCTCAGTTAAGCTGGCACTGAACTATCATTCCCAATTCCATATGGCTATTTTGAAGTGTAGGTTTTTCTAGAAATAATCTAGAAATAGGAAGTGGTGCAGAGAAAATAGAGGAAGTGGTCTGAAAAAAAATTACACTGCATAATGTTGAATGTACTAATAATCCTGATTTGAGAATCACATATTGCCCACAGGTATTGATGTTCAACTCTGTAACTCACAGATATGGACAGTCGATAAGTTTCCATAAAAATGCTATATGAACGAAAAAAAGACAACAGAAAGTGGAAAACACAATCAGAGTCATGGTAAAAACATCTATCTTTCCTGATTGCCATCTAACTTTTCTATCTGTCATAGACACAAATTTCAACCCAAATCTGAAATCATCAACACAAAAGCTTTGTTTTCTGTGTCTCCATCTCCCTCTGATTCCCTTTTAGTACCATTTTCACACTGTGAGAAAGGCAGTTAGGTTGAAGTGATTCTGTTTCACTGTTTCACTACTGTATTTTTCCCACCCCAATACCCATTACTCAGTAGATAACACTGGATATTCAGTTAGTCTCCCTTCTCCCACGTGTGACACTGATATTATTTTGAATTTATTTTTTGGATGGTGCTCAAATCCTTACCCAATTTTCAAAGTGACATTCTTACAAAATCCCTAAAACCTAAACATTCTGTCTAGATTTCCATAATATCAAATGTCAGAGCATATCCAGACACTTCACTGCTCTTCCATTTACTGTACTCACAC
>NW_007735423.1:9017-13006 GCF_000696425.1 Galeopterus variegatus | reverse complement strand
TAGATTTCCATAATATCAAATGTCAGAGCATATCCAGACACTTCACTGCTCTTCCATTTACTGTACTCACACTGGCATTTTTTATCTTTTTCATGCACAAAACATGTTTTTTTATAATATAATATTTTCAACAAAGTATCTCTTCTGACAAGCATGACCACTTTTTCCATCATATTCTAAGTATTATTACCTTTTAATGTCAAGTTCCAGGCAACACTCTCCCAGAAATCCTTGATTAATCCAAATTTCACCGTTGTACTACTCTGATTTGCTTTCACCTACATGGCTGAAAAATCATAGTTATTATACATAGTCTGGTATATTTATATTTTCATAAGTTTTTTTTATTTTTATGCTAAGACTTTTTTTGTGAGAACAAGTAATTAATATTACTGTAATATTCCCCAAAATGATGAAACTTCATTAGAATACATGTATAAGGTGTCAAGACAAATCCACTTTAAGATTCTTAAAGGTGTAGGAAATAGACATCCATAATTTGTATTCTTATTCTCAAATTAATCAGATGTATAACACTGCACTGCTACTAAGATCAGATAGATGTTTCTATCCCCAAAATATTATATTTCTCATTTCAGAGTTTTTCAACTAAGAATTAAAATATAACACTTAGGTTAAGGACTCACCAGAAGCCAGATATCCTTTATAGACTTATTTACTGAAGGCTCCTTTGATTCAAATAATAACATTTTTAAACGTTTTTCTCAAAAAATAACTTTTTATAAAATTGTTCTAGTTTATAATAGGAACCAGTATTTTCCTTCAAAGAATATGCCACTAAGGGTACAAAGAATTTACCTTTTCTCTGATTATACAATATAAATCATAGCTTAAAGTGCCTCTTAAGTGTGAGTCAGATTTAGACATTAAATTCAGGTACAATGTTATGTATTTTAAAACTANCTTAAGTGTGAGTCAGATTTAGACATTAAATTCAGGTACAATGTTATGTATTTTAAAACTAAGTGCTTGACCATAGGGAATCATACCCTAGAGAATCTTGACTGGGATTTGCAAGGAGCAACAAATAGGACAACATAAAGAAAGTCCCTCTTCCTAACTTAGAGTATCATTAATTTTAAGCCATTAAATCATATGGTAAATTTGAACATATTGTTTATCTGGGCTTAGAAAAATAGCAATAACAGTCAACCTACAATTTAATCCATTATGTATTCATTATAAATACAAAACTTCCAAAATTCTCAAATGGAAAATCACAGTCCTACTCCAATAAACCAGACATAGTATGACTATTGAGTTTTGCTGCTTTAGTTTCTCTTGTATTCCTACTTTTCTACATCAGGTTTTTTTGTAAAGTACTAACTCAACAACATTCTGCATATAGACATGATATTGTGCCATTGTCATTTAATATTTTATCTTCATATTTCCTTTTTGTTAACTAAAACTCATTTGGAAAACACATTTTTCAGTGAGGCACATGATAGTTTTATTGAATAATAAAGTGTATCAGTTTTCTGTTGCAGATATTCTATCTGAAATACTATCAGGAAGTCTATAGGGATATACCCTTACAGATTTCTGGTAATGTGCATGTTTTAGACAAATTCTCCTAAATTATATTTTATTAAAAATTGTTTTACTTTACTTTTTGAAGTATACTTTCACTGAGTATAAAATACAAGGCAAAAGATAACATGAGGTTATCTTTTTCAACCAAATGAATATAGCTTCTCACAATCGTGCCTTCCATTTTTGCTGATAGGGAGTCCAGCTGTCAGTCAAATTGCCACTTTGAGGGGTAACATGAATTTGTTTCTATTGTTCATTTGAAGGTAATTTTCTTTTTGATTTGTTGTGTTTTGTACACTTTTACTATCATGCTCCGTAAAAATGTATGTATGATTTGATGTCCTCCTTAGCTCTGGAAAATTTTTAACAATCATCTCTTCAAATATTACTTTTTCTTTGTCATTTTTCCCATCAACTTCTGGGTATTCAATTAAATATGTTAGTCCAAGCTACAACTCTTTAAAAGAGTTATTGCACCAACAGATAACAGTAATGCTGATAAACCTATATAGACACAATGTTTATGGCAATGTTGGGACTGCAGAGCAATGAGGAGGGAATGGATATGTTTTCTAGTAAACAGCACATTGCATTGGAATATTCTGATAGGTCAAAGTCAAGTGGTTAATCAGTGTTGGTGTTAATCTCAGCTCTACTCTCCTGGCTTTGACTAGTGTAGATTGCAGCTCTGCTATGCTTGGTTTGACTGAGAATATATGGGCTCAGTTTCCCATGTGTTCTCATTTCAGGACCAGGTAGAAGGGAGACTCACTACTGCTAATGTGCTGTTCTCCAGTTGCAAGGTACAGCAGCAGGAGAAAAAAATTAACACCATACAGGATAATTTAAATCATTTTCTGTAGTTTGCAAGACTTTCTATTATTCCAATCAATCACATGGGAATTTTTCTCTTTCTGCCTAAGGAGAAGAATGACAAAGAGAAGGAGAAAATTATCAGTGTTTTACAAATAAAACAATCTCTGATACAACCAAAATTCATGACATCCACTTTTTTTTTTAATTTGAAGAACACAAAACATTCTTGAATATATATAGAAGATTAGATTTTTGACAAGAAGGTTAAATACAATCATAAACAATTACAAAACAAGTAGAAGAGGAATATAATTGACTAAGTTAAAATTCAGATTTGTTCTTTATGAAAGGACTTTAAATAAGTAAAGAGTAAATGCAAAATGCCAATATGTATTCAAGGTACATAACATGCAAAGGGATGAAAGTCATAATACAAAATAGAATTTTAAATAGATTAAAAATATCGACAAATAATTTAAGGGAATGCTGGTAAAATGGCATATGAAGGCACTTTACAAAATTAAAAACTCAATAAAATATAATGTGGCCCAGCTTAACAATAATAAACATTTAAATTAAAGCTACAAGAAAATATTTTACACAGGATAATTTAAATCATTTTCTGTAGTTTGCAAGACTTTCTATTATTCCAATCAATCACATGGGAATTTTTCTCTTTCTGCCTAAGGAGAAGAATGACAAAGAGAAGGAGAAAATTATCAGTGTTTTACAAATAAAACAATCTCTGATACAACCAAAATTCATGACATCCACTTTTTTTTTTTAATTTGAAGAACACAAAACATTCTTGAATATATGTAGATTAGATCATTGACAAGAAGGTTAGATAAATACAATAATAAACAATCACAAAACAAGTAGAAGAGGAATATAATTGACTAAGTTAAAATTTAAATTTGTTCCTTATCAAAGGACATTTGTTAAGTAAAGAGTAAATCCAAAATGCAAATATGTATTCAAGGTATATAACTGACAAAGGGGAGAAACTCATAATACACAACAAAATTTTAAATAGATAAAAATAAAGACAAATAATTTAAGGGAAGGCTGGTAAAATGGCATATGAAGGCACTTAACAAAAAAAAAAGCTCAATAAAATATTATAATGTGGCCTCCCTCAACAATAATAAACATTTAAATTAAAGCTACAAGAAAATATTTTACATAAAGCAAATAGGTATAAATCCTAAAATCTCATAATGTTAAGTGCTGATGAGGTAGAGGATAAAAACTTAAGAATTAGCACACATTGCTCTTAGGAGTATAAACTGATACAAGACTTTGAAAAATTGATAATTAAATGCACAATACTTGTGGGTGTAAGCTCTATTCTAATAAGTACTTACATGCAATACAGTCATACATATGCCCCAAAATTAAACATCCCAAATGTCCATCATAGCAGAATGAATTCAAGAAAAAAATCTGGAAATGTAAATGGGAACAATATTGAACAAACTATAAATGTATGCAAAAACATGAATAATCTATAAATGCTCATTTATAAAAGTCAGAAACATGGAATATGTACTGCATGATTTCCTTCTCATAAAATTCGCAAAGAGGGAATAGCAATTTGTGTTTTCGAGAGGCAA